>NW_028172609.1:0-9411 GCF_963971535.1 Notolepis coatsorum
TGGATTACAGAGTGGCGATGAATGCGGTGATCTCACACACCGGGCCGGCTAGCCTCGTCCTCTTGCCCCCCCCCCCTTTATCGGACCAGGACACCCGGGACCTGGCGACGCGGGGGAGAAGGGGCCTCACTTATTATATTCCACTGACCCCCCCCCAGGCCGAAAAGAATACCCTCACCTGGGTTAAATAGCCTCCCCCTCTTTGTGCTTCTTTCTCTCCCTCGTTAGCTTTTTGGAAGGGGCGACCGCTGCTCCCGCTCGGCGTGAGGTAGTCTGCCGCATCCCGTTACTCACTTGGTTTTATAGTAACAAGCTAAATCCATCCCCCTGCCTCTTTTACTCCTTCTCTTTCTCTCTCCGACTCTGGCCCCACGCCCCCCTCCTGCCTTACCCCCTCCCTCCCTCCCTCCCTCCCTCCCTCCCTCCTCCCTGTTGCTAGTTCACCCCCACCTCTCTACCCCCGTCTCTCTACGTCTCTCTCTCTCCCTCTCGTGTGTTTTTTTGTCGGCGAGAGGAAACCGGCATGATTGGAGCACTTCCTGTCTTTTAATACCAGGACAGGAAACAGAACAAACGGAGCTGGATTTAAACAAAAACACCAAGAGAGAAAGGGGAGGGAGAGTGAGAGAGAGAGAGAGAGAGAGAGAGAAAGGAGGCAGAGAAGGGGGGCGAGTGAGTGAGTGACTGTGTGTGTGTGTGTCTGAGCGAGCGAGCAAGAGAGAGGGAGAGGAAAAGAGGGAGATTTTTTTAGCAGCTGCAAACCATTTCAGCTGTGTAGTGGCCTGAGAACAGAGGCTGGAGAGAGGGAGAGAGAGAGAGCGAGGGAGCCCACACGGCAGAAAGAAAGAAAGAAAGAAGGAAAGAAGAGGAAAAAAGAGGAACTCCACGTTTGCGTGGCGCTTTGTTTCGCACTCTGCGAGCAGTCTGGAGCAAAGGAGAGAGAAGACACGCGCTCTGGAAGAACCGGGAGTGAGAGAGACCCAGGAGCGTGTCCACCTGGGAGTGTCTGCTGCCGCAAGAGTGAGAGAGTGTGAGAGAGAGAGGGAGAGAGAGAGAGAGAGGGAGGAATAAAGACCGGGGAGAAGAAATAGAGCTGTGATTGCGAGGCGACTCTCTGGACCGGAGCTGGAAGGGAGTGCTGTCTGGGTCTTTGCCCTCTGGATACAGTCCCACGACTCTCTGCTGCTGCTGCTCTGCCTCGGCTGGTCCAGACTGACGCACAGCCCCCCCCCCCCCCCCCCCCCCGCCCCCCTCCCTCCCTCCCTCCACCTACTTTCTCTCTCTTCTCTGGACCACCTCTCCCCCTGGAGCCCGTGGAAGAACAGAGAGAAAGAGATGGAAAGAGGGAGAGATGAAAGGATAACGGATTGACAGGGATTGCACTGTACTCGCGCTGCTGGGAAAACCCGACGGTCTGCTTTCTCTTTGTTCTGCTTTGGCTTTTTATAATTTTTTTTTAATGTGAAACACAAGGTTGACTTCTGTCGCGAGTGATGTGACAGTGACTTTGCATTACCGATGATGATGATGATGTCAGCGAGAGGGACGGTGAGGTGTCCGAGACGAAGATTGCCGTCCCTCCTCCTCCTCCTCCTCCAGGCACGCAGCCCCGACTCTTTGTGATGGAAGCCAAGGAGAGAGAGAGAGAGAGAGAGAGAAACTAAGGAGAAAGCAATAGACTGCAATGACTTTCAAAAGGACCACAGAACTGGCAATGAGTCGGCGCTGACTTTGCTCTTTTGTGTGGGACCTCCGCGTCACGCCGCTCCTACGGTTGTTGTTGTTGTCGTTCTTGGAATCGCCCTCTGACGGCTTTCGAGGATCTACTCCTTTTCGTTTCCCCCGGATTACTTGATTTCTTTAGATGCCCGGGCTCTCTTCATTCATCGACTGGAGCGACACGTCACAACAAAGCAGGTTGACAGAGAGTGGAAGCTGAGTTTGAGTATATTTTTTGGGGTTGTTTTCACCCCACGCAGCCCCTCGTGTTTTATGTAACGGCCTATAGTGGGGTCTTCTCACCTTAAAAGGAGACTTTTACACACTTCTCGCCTCTCACAGAGACAGCTGAAGTTGTTCAAGCCCTCTCTGCCTTTTTCCCCCCATTCCTACTGTGCCACGGAGAGGAGAGGAGAGAGGGAGGAAGGCAGGAAGCAGGGGCTGAGGGAGACGGCAGTCACGGTGGGATGAGCCGCATGGTACGTACGCATGGGAGTAGTAATCGACGCTTCTAAAAAGCCAAAGGGAAACAAAACGTGGGCGGTCATCTGCATGGCTCTCGCCTCGTCGCGTTGGACTTCGGACGCCGTTTCTCTGTCTCCCTTCATCCCTCCCTCCCTCCCGCCCTCTCTCGCTCCTAGCAGTCTTTCAAACAAACAAGAGTCGCTGATTAATATGTCGCCGGAGGGGAGGGCCGTCTCCCTCCCTCCCTCCCCGAGGCCCCGCAGCGTACCGGTGGTATGCACTACCGTTGAAGTGACATAGCTGGCCGACACTCTGAACGTTAATAGTGGATTTAAAAAAAACTCTGGGGGATTTTCGAAACGTGTAGCGACTAGTTGAATGTGCCCATGGATTAATGATATCCTATGTTGTGGAATATCTGATGGGGGACGGTTGGCGGTGAATTAACTGATTTTCCCGCCCCTTTTGACCCCCTTTTTTATTTATTTTTTTGACTACTTTCAATTCCGCTTCCTCGACCGACCGGCCCCTTTCTTGAAAAGGGTCCGGGATGGGGAAGCCACTGAGCCGGCCGGACTGCCTGAGGCAGAACCCTCGTTGCCTGGGGAAGGGCGATGAGGACGAGGCCTACATAGAGGACTGCTACGTCCCCCAGCGGTCAATATACGACACCATGCGTATCAACGAGCAGATCGACCAGGGAACCAAACTGAGCCAGCCGTCGCGGAGCACTCTGGGTTCCGGCGGGGAGGCGAGCACTCTCTCGAGCAACGGCACCATCGGAGCCGACCTGGGCTCCGTCTTTGTGTCCAGAGACGTCGCCGGAGGAGGAGTGCGGAAGCTAGACGAGAGGGTGATATTTGACGCTTTAAAACTGACGGGGGATCCGCAGATCATGTCGCCGCCGGTCGGCGGCGGCTCTGGCTTACCGATCCTCCCCTCGGCGTCCGGCGGGGCGGCCGTGGTGAAGAGACGCCACCAGGGGGGCGGCGATAAGAAGGACAACCTCAACCGTCGCTCCTGGAAGGCGTTCATGCCCCCGAGTTACCCGGAGTTCGCAGAGAGACTGGAGTTTTCGTCCGGCGAGGGAACGGAGAAGCGTCTGTCGGCGGCGGGGATCTCTCTCTTGGCTCTGCAGCAACTTCCCTCGCACCTCCCCCCGTCCACCCCGACCTCCTCCACCACCCCCGTACCCCCCTACACACCGTCGCCTCTCTCCTCCGCTCCCCACACGCCTCCCGTGTCCTCCTCTCCGTCCCTCACCCCGACGATGCCCCCTCTTCAGCAGCATCCACTGGGCAGGTCGAAGCAGCTTCACCCTCTGCTGCAGAAGAAGCAGACGCATGCCGCGCTGCCGCCTTCACCTCGCAAGGAGCTGTTACCCGCGTTTAACCAGGCCCACGCACCCCAAGGGTCTGGAAGCCCCCCGCGGCAGAGCCCCAGGAAGGATGAGAGGAGGAAGGATGAGAGGAGGAGGGATGAGAGGAGGAAGGATGAGCACAGGCGGACGGCGGCCTCTCCTAAAGCTGGGATCAGACAGATCCCAGAGGAGCCCGTCGAATCGACCAAAGCCTCGGACTCGGAGGAGAGGGACTCGCCGCTTCTGGAGCAGGACCAAGGGGACAACGCCCCTCTAATCCCCCCGAAACCGGTCTTCTGCCCCCCCACCAAGGCCCGTACCTGGCCGCGCAGCATGAGGGGAGGGAAGAGGTCCCAGGCGGTCCTGAGGCACAACTTCCCCATCCTCCCTCCCTTGCCTCCCCTGATGGGCGAGGACGGCGATATGGACGAAGAGTCCCTCTACCTCCTGGACCCGCCGTCGCCCTTCCTCCAGGAGGGCGGAGAGGAGGAGGAGGGGCTGGTGTACAGCGGCCTGCCCCTCTCCCCCTGCGTTAGCCAGGAGGGCGGGGAGGAGGGGCTCCTGGGGTGGGAGCTGGCGGGCGGCGAACTTAACCGCACGGCCTCCGAGCTCAAGTTCGAGGAGGACGAGCGCCAGATACTCGAAGAGCTCGAGGAGATGGAGATGGAGATGGCAGAGCCGTCGCCGCTGGCGGTGGAGAATGGAGAAAGGGAGGCTGAGGAGGAGGATAGAGCTCAGAGAGAGGAGAGAGAATGGGAGGCGGTTCTAAAGTTAGAGAACAGAGAGATTATTGACCAGTCCTGGGACAGGGTAACATTGGAGTCGGAGGGTTGGGAGTTAAACGGGTCCTCCAGACATTGGCCCCTGCTGACCCCTCCGACAGGGTTTGGGGGCCCCGGGGTGGCTCCTAGCACCTCGCCCTGCCCCAGCTCGGGGGCCGAATCGGATGACCTTTTCCTCGAGCTGGAGAGGCAGTGTCTAGAGGGGGAGGGAGCGGAAGGGGTGGAGATGAGTGTAGACCCTGAGGTCAGTGAGCCAGTAGATCCCTACACCCTTCCCTGTGTGCGAGAGGAAGTAGAACACGAGGAGGAAGGAGCCAGGAATGTCTGTGTAGATTTTGAGGCGACTCTTCCTCTCGATGTGCTCGACGGGGTAACGTTGGAGCCCGATGCCACCGAGCCGTGCTTAGCAGTTGTGACTGGTTCACATTTAACTGACTCTGAAGACATGGAACAGGCCCTATCCCAGGCTCTGACTCCCCACTCCGAGTCGGCGTTAGCGCAAGACCATAGAAACGAACACGGTTTCATTGAGGAACAATGTGAGGTGGAGGAGGAGGAGGAGGAGGAGGAGGAGGAGGAGGAGGTAGAGGAGCACAGTTACCTCACCGACTCAGTTTTAGAGCCCCTCCCAGAGTCGGATTCTAGCGGGGTCCATATGTCCCAGATGGACAGAACCGGCCCAAGCAACACCACTCAGACAGACCGTGAGCAGGAGGGACCGGCGGAGACAGAAACTGACCTAGATAGCGGTGCTTCCTCGGGACGAGAGGACGACGAGGAGGAGGAGGAGAGGGAGGAGGTCAGTCAGAGGCTCCGTGCTCCCTCGCCCCGCCCTCTCAACCCCTACGTCGAGGAAGATGTGCAGGGGGAAGAGGAGGCAGAAATAGAGGAGGATGAGCGCGTCGAGGCGGACTGGAATTCCTGCGGCCAGTATGAGCCAAGTTTGGACTCTAGCGATGGTGCTTCGCTGGACCGTTCCCCAGAGGCCCTGTGCACAGATGGGGGACGCGAAGAGGACACATCCACACAGGATGTTGACGTTCAAACTTCCCTTCAAGAGGAGCTGGTCTCCTCTGAGATGAGCGACGTTGCCCTGGAGACGTCCTGCGACACCGGAGGGACGTCGCTCTCGGCGTCAGAGATTCAGGACTCTGTTGTCCCCATAGACTCCGCCTCGGAGCCGGACACGTCCGGGCAAACGCCAGGCCAGCGGGCTACTACACCTATGACCAGCACCCCCAAATCAGACCCCGTTCCTCTCGCACACACCCAAGACACGGTCTCCCCACCCCCGTCTCCCTCGCCTCAGTCCCCTGCTAAACCCACGTCCCAGGACGCCGGGTCGGATAGTAAAGACTCGGAGGCCTTCGTGACCTCGGACAGTTTTGTTTACCTAGCCGTGTCGGCACCTCCCCAGTTCCCTGCCGACGGTCCCCCCTCCACGCCCCCCAGCCCCGTCTTCAAGCCCCCCTGCTGCCCTGGGCCCGATGAGGAGGAGGGGGCCTTCCTCTGTTCGGACAGCTTTGTCTACCTGGCGGCCCCCGAGCGACCCCAACCGGGCCCGTCCGACGGCGGCTCGGCCTGCGAAGACGAGGCGCGAGAACTCGACTTGGACTTGGACTCGTACTCGGAGGGGACGCAGTCGGGGGTGGACGGGGCGGACTACGTCCTAGGCTCCATGACCGGGGACAGTGACTGGGAGTCGGACGGCTCTGCCCTGGACCACCCCCCGCCCATGACTAGGGACCAGGCCTGGGAGCAGCAGTGGGAGCAGTTGGAACCGGGGTTCCTACAGCGCCTGTTCGACCAGATAGAGACGGGCCAGTTGCAGGGCGACGAGCCCCAGGGCGACGAGCTCGATACAGGGGCCGAGGGCTGGGACACGGAGCCCCTCTCTGGAACAGACGAATCGACGACACCGTCGCCGTGCCCGGATATCGACGTTCAGGCAGAGGTATATACTTGCTGGTTTTGCATTGTTTAGCCGCAGACACTAGCGTCGCAGTCGACAACACCGCTACCGTGTTCGACCGGTGACACTTATAGTTTTTACGTGTATTTGTTTCAAGCGCCGGTTCACCAGACACTGGTGTACAGAGTTATATTCCTCTCTCTCTCTCTCTCTCTCTCTCTCTCCTATTCCGTTCTGTTCTGTGTGGAAGCGAATGTGCTCTGTGGCAGCTGCTTTACCGGCGCCATAGCATAGAGAATGCATCTGGGCCGGGCCGGAGCAGCGCTAAAGGAGAATGCCTCAGAGACACGCATGACAGAGAATGTAAGCCGACCCAAAGATAGTAGTAGTGGAAAAAGGCACCTACACACGAGCGCAGCGTAGGGAGAAAAATGGGGTCGGCAGGGTAAGCTAAGCAGTGAGCGTAATTGATTCAGACATAGCATGGAAAATGTATCCGGAGGGTGGGATGAGCGGGGGTGAGGGGCCGGGGGGGTGGGTGAGCGGGGGTGCTAAGCAGACACCATAATTAGCTAGTTGTGTTTCAGTAGTTGAACTGTAAGTTATTGCAATATGATGCTCTGCGGGGGTCTGGCTACTTATAGGAAACCAGCCTCGGGCCCTGTGTGTGTGTGTGTGTGTGTGTATATGTGTGTGTGCGTCTGTGTGTGTGTGTGTGTGTGTATATGTGTGTGTGTGTTTTTTTTTGTAAACGACTATGCTATTTAAGATAAGATAAGAGATTCCTTCATTGATCCCCTCGGGGAAATGTGTGCGTCATAGCAGCATGAGGGATGGGGGAGGGGAGGTACAGGTATGGGCAGGGTAATAGTAGAAAGACATATTATACTAGCAATATAGAGCAATGAAATTAGATGTGTGGTGTGTGTGTGTGTGTGTGTGTGTGTGTGTGTGTGTGTGTTCATGAAAGGACGGTATGTGCTTGTCGGCGATTACGGAATGTTGATCTCGAGTGCGGTGTTGGCACCGTTGGAAGTCGAGCGGCCACACAAACGGCTATTACGCTGTTTACGTGGCTCTGTGAACAGAACGCGCCTCCGACTTCTAATATAACGTGAGGTTTGAGAGAGTGTTTACACGCACCCCGCGTGTTTGTGTCTACTGTGATCACAGACTTTGCGTAAAGCCTTCTCATCTCGCGTCCAGAGCCTGTGTGTGTGTACGAGGTCGGCGTTTGAAGTGAACACTAATGTGTTCGTATACAGACCGAAACATCTGGATACCCTTCACTGTTTGCGATGGTTTAGTTCGACGACTGTAATCAGTCTTGTTATATACAGACTCTCAGTCTCGCTGTTGCATACTCGCAATGCTCAAATTTACATTCTAGGGAGCGAGAAGACCCGCGCTTGCCTTGTAATGAGTTTCTTTCATATTTTTTTTTTTTTTTTATCGGCCATCTCAGACTCTGTGTCTTTGTATTCAGTGAAACCTAGTTCACCTAGGTGTGTGAATGAATGAAAACTTTACTTAACAGATTGCAGAATGGGTACAATACAGTACGGCTCAATACAATTGTTAAGGGGACGCAGACCAGAGAAAGACGTTTGTCATGTTTTCAATTCATAGTGACATTTATGACATACACAACATACATGACAGCATGACATTTATGGCATAGGGACATACATGACATACAGGTATATAGTATGTGCGTATCTTCCCTGTAGTTTTCCATCCTCTCATCCTATTATTAGTGTGTGTATGTGTGTGCGTGTGTGTGTGCTTTCGCGTGCGTTTGTGTATCTCTTTCTTGGACCGTGTGTTTTGACAGCCTGACGTGCATCCTCTGGAGGCCTGGCGTGACTCCATGTCTGTTCTGCATGGCTGAGTCTTTGCCTGATCCAACGCAGGGTTTTCTTGGCAGAATCTTGGTTTGAATCTGACCCTAGACCAGCGGTGCCAAACCTCTGGACATGGAGGGCCGAGGGCCAACGTGTAATGTGGGTGGAGAGAGCCGATTATTGACGGACATTGATAATAATAATAATAATAATAATAATAATAGCTTCATTTTATATAGCGCCTTTCAAAGACCCAAGGTCGCTTTACATAGGGGGGGGGGGGGGATAACAAAAGTAACAAACATAGTGGACAGACACAACATACAAAGTGAGAAATTAGGCGTTGAAGGCCAAGTTGAAGAGGTGGGTTTTGAGCAGTTTTTTTGAATGAGTCCAGAGTTGGGGCGGTGCGGAGTTCTGCGGGGAGGGAGTTCCAGAGGGTGGGAGCTGCCACACTGAAAGCTCTGTCCCCGAAGGTCCGCAGTCTGGTTCGGGGGATGGAGAGCTGACCGTGACTGAGTGTAGGGGTGGAGGAGGTCAGTGAGGTACTGAGGTGCCAGAGCGTGGAGGGATTTGTAGGTGATGCGGGATTTGATGGGGAGCCAGTGGAGGTGGATGAGGGTGGGGGTGATGTGTGTGTGTGTGTTTAATACATGTAAATAACAGTGTCACAAGTCTAATATCAGTGTGTTTGTACTTAGTAATAGTCGAGTTAGTTTATCCCTCCAACAGATGAAGTGAAATTGCATGAGATGAACCAAATTGATAATTTTCTGGAGCCATTTGGAGGGCCAAAAAGAATGTGGCGAGGGGCCACATTTGGCCCGTGGGCCCTGCTTTGGACCACCATGCCCTCCTGGACACTGGCCAGGGGTCAGTTTTGCACTTCCACACTAATAGCTGAAATCGGAAAGGTGGACAGTGGAATCGATTTCTAATCAGCCGCCAAGGGCACCTGGTAGCGTGTATCTGTTTCGGTGGCCGTGCATGTGCCTGATTCTGTCCCGATGATGGACCCGCTGGTCTTCATTATTAGATTACATCCCCTATCAGGCACTTTTGGCCTGGCCTGCCTAGTCATCCTCAATTAATTAATTCGTGTGTGTGTGGGTGTGTGTGTGTGTGTGTGTGTGGGTGTGTGTGTGTGTGGGTGTGTGTGTGTGTGTGTGTGTGTGTGTGTTGTGGGTGTGTGAGTGTACACGTCCTAGCTTGTGACTTTTAGTATAATGACTTTGTCTGTGGCTTTTTACTATATGGCTTGTATTTATTAGTTTACGTGTGTGTGTGTGTGTGTGTGTGTGTGTGTGTGTGTGTGTGTGTGTGTGTGTG
>NW_028172608.1:0-13000 GCF_963971535.1 Notolepis coatsorum
TCCAATAAACTGTTAAATTTGATAAAGAGAGGCGGTATTATATTACAGGGCCCAGAGGGTTCTCAGACCTCTGCTATCATGAATACATTTCGCCTGATAATAACGCGCTGCCACTTCAATGGCCGCCACAGGAAAACAACTCCTGGCCCCCCCCCCCCCCCCCCCCCCCGAAAATCAAGTCAGAGAGGGTGACACACCTGTATGAATGGGGACACAGAGGATGAGATTATAATATATTTATGTTGTGTGTTAGCGTTAAGGGACTCCTGACGGGGGTGGCGGGCCCAGCGCACAGCGGGCCCAGCGAAAGCGCCACTGGGGTGCGGGGGAGGGAGGGAGGGAGCAGGGGGGGGGGGGGGGGGGGGGGGTAGGGTAAAATCCATTACTGCATGGAGACGAACACCTTTTATTCATGGTGCTGCTGAGAGATGTACAGTAAGACGTACTACACAAGGGTTATTATACTGTAACTCACCGGACCACCCTCTGTTTGACCAAGCGACGTGAAGATTTACATTTCCTTATGTGACACAGAGTACTATTTTGGAGGGTTTTATGTATTTATTTTTGGGGAGGGCCGGGTGAGGGGGGGGGTAATTTGTATCTTCCTTTAGAAAAATGTTAAATGTTTAATCCTGATAAGTATTAAAATAAAGAGTGTGTAGGCTGCAGTACTTGTTATGTCGAATACACAGTATGAATACATTATTTGAGTAAAATGTTCAATGCGGCACGTTCACTTTTTTACAGAAAAATATTATTTATAATAATAATAATGTTATGGTTTGTAACCGACCCCAATCGCACAACACAAGACAGGTATGATGGTTTGCCAAGAAACAGATATTTATTGAGAGACAGGGAAAAAAGGGCACTGTCCCTTTAAGGGAGAACACAAATACAGGAATATAACAAGAGGGGAAAAACTAGGTGCCTTTAAGAGGCGGGCAGGAAAAGGGAACACTAAGGGAAGGTTAATGAACGCTAGGGGAAACATTAAAGGAAACGCTAGGGGAAGGTTAAAGGAACAGAGGAACTAGAGACTAGGAGATGTCGGGACAAGGAGAGCTAGGGAACAGGATAACTGGGGACTAGGAGAACTAGGGACAAGGAACTAGGTGGAACTAGAAGGGGAGAACTTGGGACCAGAACTAGGTGGAACTAGAAAGGGGAGAACTAGGGACAGATGGGACTGAGGCCCGCGGAGGCGGGCTGGGGACAGGGAGGAACTGGGGACTGGTGGGAAAACATCTGGGCCGCTCTGCAGAACAGAGGAGAGGGTTAATATTCAAAAGGGAACAAACAGAGCAGATGCAGAACAGTCCAAATAAACAAAGTAACAATATCTTCGTGTGACAAACACACTGGGGGAGAAGTAATGTCCAAAAATACTATCTAAGTGAGAACAAAAACAGAGTGGGAGATGAAATGTCCAAACTACTAACTAAGTGAGAACAAAAGAGGCATTACGCTGGGTGAGTGACATCACAATCAAAACTCACCCAGGCGTATGCGTAATGGTACAGGAACAGCAGCGGGACGGGGGCAAGAGGCATTACGCTGGGAGAGTGACATCACAATCAAAACTCACCCAGGCGTATGCGTAATGGTACAGGAAACGCAGCGGGAAGGGGGCAAGGGGCATTACGCTGGGTGAGTGACATCACAATCAAAACTCACCCAGGCGTATGCGTAATGGTACAGGAAACGCAGCGGGACGGGGGCAAGGGGCATTACGCTGGGAGAGTGACATCACAATCAAAACTCACCCAGGCGTATGCGTAATGGTACAGGAAACGCAGCGGGAAGGGGGCAAGGGGCATTACGCTGGGTGAGTGACATCACAATCAAAACTCACCCAGGCGTATGCGTAATGGTACAGGGACAGCAGCGGGGCGAGGGCATCGCCACCGGGTGGCTGGCTGTCCGAGCCGAGGAACAGAGTGCTGGAACAGCGGCGGTGGCGAGGGTGTCGTCCACCGGGTAGCCGACTGTCGGAGCCGAGGAACAGAGTGCTGGAACAGCGGCGGTGGCGAGGGTGTCGTCCACCGGGTAGCCGCTGTCGGAGCCGAGGAACAGAGTGCTGGAACAGCGGCGGTGGCGAGGGTGTCGTCCACCGGGTAGCCGCTGTCGGAGCCGAGGAACAGAGTGCTGGAACAGCGGCGGTGGCGAGGGTGTCGTCCACCGGGTAGCCGCTGTCGGAGCCGAGGAACAGAGTGCTGGAACAGCGGCGGTGGCGAGGGTGTCGTCCACCGGGTAGCCGCTGTCGGAGCCGAGGAACAGAGTGCTGGAACAGCGGCGGTGGCGAGGGTGTCGTCCACCGGGTAGCCGCTGTCGGAGCCGAGGAACAGAGTGGCGCGCCACACCTTGGTGTGCGCGTCGGAACCGAGAGACGCATCTGGTGCGTCTGCGTGGAGGAGTGTGCCAAGCACGAAGGTCTGGAAGATGCGCGTCGGCGCGCTGAGGTCTGGAGAGCGTGCCAAGCTCGAAGGTCTGGAAGATGCGCGTCTGCGCTGGTCTGGAGAGCGTGCCAAGCTCGAAGGTCTGGTAGATGCGCGTCTGCGCGCTGAGGTCTGGAGAGCGTGCCAAGCTCGAGCGTCCTTGGAAGATGCGCGTTGCGCGCTGAGGACTGGAGAGCGTCTGCGCTGGTCTGGATGTGCGTCAGGACGAACAGCTGCGCGGGGGTCTGCAGTGGAACGCTGGGGTGCCTCCCGTGGAAGTACAGGGAGCGCAGACCAGTCTCCCCCACAGGCAACGGCGACAGCTGGCGAAGGCTGGAGCAAACATCTCGACGCCGGAGAATGGAACAGCATAGGCAGACAGAGGATCTCCCGAAAGAGTCTAGATGTTTAGAGAATATGACTCGGCAAGTATACAACACGACCCCACGCCGAAACGAGGGGAAGAGCCCTGGTATTTAAAGCCCACAGGGGAACTAATTAGCCTGCCACCACAGGTGCGAGAGGTAATTGATAATAGTCCAGGTGTGGCCACTGAGAGTAAACGAGAGTAAAGAACGAGAGGGTGGGGGCTAGAGAGAGTGAGTAGGGAATTCCTAACAGTAGGCTTAAAGAAGACAGAGAAAGTTGGTGAGCAGCGGACAAAACCTCACAGTACCCCCCCCTCAACGGGAGCCACCTGGCGACCCAAAACAAATACAGACAGAGTGGCAGGGGGCAAAACAAGACAAAAACAAAAGGTACTGGCCAAGCCAGCAGGGGAAGCCACCACAAGAGTGGGGCTAGCAAAAGAAACAGGGTCGCCGAGGGGTAACTAGGGTAGCAGAGGGGCAACAGGAGGAACTGGCCTAGAGGAAACCGGGCCTAGAGGAACCGGGTCAGGAGGAACTGGGTCCAGAGAACTAGTCTAGAGGAACTGGTCTAGAGAACTGGCCTAGAGAACTGGCCAAGAGAACTGGCCTAGAGAACTGAGGGGCAAGCAGGGTAGCTAAGGGGTAACCATGGTAGCACCGGGAAAGGGGGCTAGCAGAGGGAAGGTTAGCTGCCAGGGCACTGATAGCTACAGGGCCTATGCTAGCTGTACTGCTACATCAACATAGAGGCTGCGCAAGCTGCCGGAGCTAGGCTAGCAGAGGGAAAGGGTAGCTGCCAGGGCACTGATAGCTACAGGGCCTATGCTAGCTGTACTGCTACATCAACATAGAGGCTGCGCTAGCTGCCGAGCTAGGCTAGCAGGGGGAAAAGGTAGCTGCCAAGGCACTGATAGCTACAGGGCCTATGCCAGCTGTACTGCTACATTAACATAGAGGCTGCGCTAGCTGCCGGAGCTAGGCTGGCAGACAGGGCTGGACCAGCATGAGAGAACAAGCTAGCTGGAAGGACAGTCCTAGCTGTGTGAGATAAACTGACCTTGCTAGCTGAAGGGGCAGTCCTAGCAGTGGGAGAGAAACTGACCTTGCTAGCTGAAAGGGCAGTCCTAGCAGTGGGAGATAAACTGACCTTGCTAGCTGAAAGGGCAGTCCTAGCAGTGGGGATAAACTGACCATGCTAGCTGAAAGGGCAGTCCTAGCAGTGGGGATAAAACTGACCTTGCTAGCTGAAAGGGCAGTCCTAGCAGTGGGAGATAAACTGACCTTGCTAGCTGAAAGGGCAGTCCTAGCAGTGGGGAAACTGACCTTGCTAGCTGAAAGGGCAGTCCTAGCAGTGGGAATACTGACCTTGCTAGCTGAAAGGGCAGTCCTAGCAGTGGGAATACTGACCTTGCTAGCTGAAAGGGCAGTCCTAGCAGTGTGAGATGCTACACAAAAAAGTGGAGGCCATGCAGAGGGACCGGGTTAGCTGCTTGGGCCTGGCTAGCTACAGGGCCTATGCCAGCTGCAAGGCTGCATTAACATAGAGGCTGTGCTAACAGCCGGGGCCAAGCTAGCAGACAGGGGCCATGCTGGTAGTAGAGGCCTAACAAGCTGCAGGGAGGTCAAACAGGGCTAACAGGGAAGCCAACAGGGCTAACAGGGGAGCTAACAGGCTAACAGGGGAGCTAAACTGGGCTAACAGGGAAGCCAACAGGGCTAACAGGGGAGCTAGAGGGGAACTAGAGGGAACAAGAAAAAAAAGGCAAACTCAACATACACCGTCTGTGCTGGCTGGGGTCGTCGATTTGGTGGGGTCGTACTGTTATGGTTTGTAACCGACCCCAATCGCACAACACAAGACAGGTATGATGGTTTGCCAAGAAACAGATATTTATTGAGAGACAGGGAAAAAAGGGCACTGTCCCTTTAAGGGAGAACACAAATACAGGAATATAACAAGAGGGGAAAAACTAGGTGCCTTTAAGAGGCGGGCAGGAAAAGGGAACACTAAGGGAAGGTTAATGAACGCTAGGGGAAACATTAAAGGAAACGCTAGGGGAAGGTTAAAGGAACAGAGGAACTAGAGACTAGGAGATGTCGGGACAAGGAGAGCTAGGGAACAGGAGAACTGGGGACTAGGAGAACTAGGGACAAGGAACTAGGTGGAACTAGAAGGGGAGAACTTGGGACCAGGAACTAGGTAGAACTAGAAAGGGGAGAACTAGGGACAGAGGGGACTGAGGCCCGCGGAGGCGGGCTGGGGACAGGGAGGAACTGGGGACTGGTGGGAAAACATCTGGGCCGCTCTGCAGAACAGAGGAGAGGGTTAATATTCAAAAGGGAACAAACAGAGCAGATGCAGAACAGTCCAAATAAACAAAGTAACAATATCTTCGTGTGACAAACACACTGGGGGAGAAGTAATGTCCAAAAATACTATCTAAGTGAGAACAAAAACAGAGTGGGAGATGAAATGTCCAAACTACTAACTAAGTGAGAACAAAAGAGGCATTACGCTGGGTGAGTGACATCACAATCAAAACTCACCCAGGCGTATGCGTAATGGTACAGGAACAGCAGCGGGACGGGGGCAAGAGGCATTACGCTGGGAGAGTGACATCACAATCAAAACTCACCCAGGCGTATGCGTAATGGTACAGGAAACGCAGCGGGAAGGGGGCAAGGGGCATTACGCTGGGTGAGTGACATCACAATCAAAACTCACCCAGGCGTATGCGTAATGGTACAGGAAACGCAGCGGGACGGGGGCAAGGGGCATTACGCTGGGAGAGTGACATCACAATCAAAACTCACCCAGGCGTATGCGTAATGGTACAGGAAACGCAGCGGGAAGGGGGCAAGGGGCATTACGCTGGGTGAGTGACATCACAATCAAAACTCACCCAGGCGTATGCGTAATGGTACAGGGACAGCAGCGGGGCGAGGGCATCGCCACCGGGTGGCTGGCTGTCCGAGCCGAGGAACAGAGTGCTGGAACAGCGGCGGTGGCGAGGGTGTCGTCCACCGGGTAGCCGACTGTCGGAGCCGAGGAACAGAGTGCTGGAACAGCGGCGGTGGCGAGGGTGTCGTCCACCGGGTAGCCGCTGTCGGAGCCGAGGAACAGAGTGCTGGAACAGCGGCGGTGGCGAGGGTGTCGTCCACCGGGTAGCCGCTGTCGGAGCCGAGGAACAGAGTGCTGGAACAGCGGCGGTGGCGAGGGTGTCGTCCACCGGGTAGCCGCTGTCGGAGCCGAGGAACAGAGTGCTGGAACAGCGGCGGTGGCGAGGGTGTCGTCCACCGGGTAGCCGCTGTCGGAGCCGAGGAACAGAGTGCTGGAACAGCGGCGGTGGCGAGGGTGTCGTCCACCGGGTAGCCGCTGTCGGAGCCGAGGAACAGAGTGGCGCGCCACACCTTGGTGTGCGCGTCGGAACCGAGAGACGCATCTGGTGCGTCTGCGTGGAGGAGTGTGCCAAGCACGAAGGTCTGGAAGATGCGCGTCGGCGCGCTGAGGTCTGGAGAGCGTGCCAAGCTCGAAGGTCTGGAAGATGCGCGTCTGCGCTGGTCTGGAGAGCGTGCCAAGCTCGAAGGTCTGGTAGATGCGCGTCTGCGCGCTGAGGTCTGGAGAGCGTGCCAAGCTCGAGCGTCCTTGGAAGATGCGCGTTGCGCGCTGAGGACTGGAGAGCGTCTGCGCTGGTCTGGATGTGCGTCAGGACGAACAGCTGCGCGGGGGTCTGCAGTGGAACGCTGGGGTGCCTCCCGTGGAAGTACAGGGAGCGCAGACCAGTCTCCCCCACAGGCAACGGCGACAGCTGGCGAAGGCTGGAGCAAACATCTCGACGCCGGAGAATGGAACAGCATAGGCAGACAGAGGATCTCCCGAAAGAGTCTAGATGTTTAGAGAATATGACTCGGCAAGTATACAACACGACCCCACGCCGAAACGAGGGGAAGAGCCCTGGTATTTAAAGCCCACAGGGGAACTAATTAGCCTGCCACCACAGGTGCGAGAGGTAATTGATAATAGTCCAGGTGTGGCCACTGAGAGTAAACGAGAGTAAAGAACGAGAGGGTGGGGGCTAGAGAGAGTGAGTAGGGAATTCCTAACAGTAGGCTTAAAGAAGACAGAGAAAGTTGGTGAGCAGCGGACAAAACCTCACAAATAATTACGGAATAGGAAGACAATAGATATAGGCGAATAAAAACAGTAGACATAAATGTGCAGATGAGGGTCTGTGTACACCATCATAACATGCACTGCGCTACAGAGCCCGTCCAGGGTTTAGTCGTTAAGATTCAGACATTTGGAATAGTTCTCAAGGTCTGCCGCCGTCCGTTCTCCAGCCGCTGGCAGCAGTCCGCGCCCCGGTCTGTGGAGCCTGATGCCCACTGGCACCAAGGACTGGCCTGAGCGCTTAGTATTATGCAGGATTATGTATATCATCATTATTAAGGCTGTCAAAGTTAACGCGGTAACGCAAAATTATTTTAACGCCACTATTCCCCCCCCGCACGCACGAGATTAACGTTTAAAAAAATATAATAAAACATTTTAATAACTTTTTTTTCTTTTTACTAGACTTCACTCAGGTGCATTATTGATACTCTCATTGATACTATGTTTGTTTCTGACTCAAAGTGTGTGTGTGTGTGTGTGTGTGAGAGAGAGAGAGAGAGAGAGAGAGAGAGAGAGAGAGAGAGAGAGAGGGAGAGAGGGAGAGAGGGAGAGAGGGAGAGAGGGAGAGAGGGAGAGAGGGAGAGAGGGAGAGAGGGAGAGAGGGAGAGAGAGAGAGAGAGGGGGAGGGGGAGAGGGAGAGAAGGGGGGGGGGGTGAGAGAGATGACGAAGGGGCAAAAGAGAAAGATCTGGGAGAGTGTGTGTGTGAGAGAGAAGGGGGGGGGAGGCGGGGGGTGCGAATAAGATGATAAGAGTATTAAAACTTGAAAAAGATCAGTTTAAGGTAGAACAATAGAACAGATAAAAAATATGCGATTCATTTGTGATTAATCGCGAGTTAACTATGGACAATCATGCGATTAATCAGATTAAATATTTTAATCGATTGACAGCCTTAATCATTATGTGACCCCAATCTCTCTGCCCTGCTGTGGGGTCTCCACCCCCAGGTTGTGAAGCACGGCTCTGAGGTTAGATCCAACACACAGAGAGGTCTGCAGTGTTAGACTGAGGTTAGATCATGAATGACCACAAGGTGGCGCGACACAACGTAAGGAGGACAGTGTCAGAGGCCAAACGGCGCTACAGGGATAAAATTGAACTCCAGTTTGAACAAGCTGACTCTAGAGCTATGTGGCAGGGGCTCAAAACGATGACAGACTACAAAGGCGCCTCCCTCAAACTGAACAGTGACATCTCCTTAGCAAACGACCTCAATACCTTCTATGCGAGGTTTGATGCTGGTAATAACAACACCAGCTCACAAGCCTCGGCAATGGGGGGGGGGGGGGTCGGCTGCTGATGGAGGCGCAGTGTTCAGGGTAACAGAGCATGAGGTGAGGCGGACCTTTAAAAAAGTGAATATCAGGAAGGCAGCAGGTCCGGACGGCATCCCCGGCCGCGTCCTAAAAGTCTGTGCCGACCAACTGGCCCCAGTATTCACTGACATATTTAACCTGTCCTTAGAACAGGCTGTTATCCCCACCTGCCTGAAGAAGTCCACTATTATCCCTGTACCCAAAAAATCCAAGCCTGCTTGCCTCAACGACTACCGCCCTGTAGCTCTCACCTCCATAGCCATGAAGTGCTTTGAGAAGCTAGTAAAGGGCTACATCTGCTCCTCCCTCCCCATCAACATGGACCCCCTGCAATTTGCATACCGCCCCAACAGGTCCACGGAGGACGCCATATCCCATGTGCTGCACACAGCAGCATCACACCTGGACAAGAGGCAGGGGAACTATGTGAGAATGCTATTCATCGACTACAGCTCGGCATTCAATACCATAGTCCCCTCCATACTCATAGCCAAGCTCAGGGACCTGGGCTTGGGCTATGACCTCTGCCAGTGGGTCTTGGACTTCCTGACTGGCAGACCCCAGGTGGTGAGAGCAGGCAACTGCACCTCCTCATCCATCACCCTCAACATAGGGGCCCCCCAGGGCTGTGTTCTGAGTCCCCTCCTCTACTCCCTGTACACACACGACTGTGTGGCTCAGCGGAGTAGCAATACAATCGTCAAATTTGCTGACGACACAGTGGTGGTGGGCCTGATCTCTGCCAACGACGAGAGGTCCTATCTGGAAGAGGTCAAGGTCCTGGCGGGATGGTGCCAGGAAAACAGCCTCTCCCTGAACGTCAGCAAAACAAAGGAGATGATTGTGGACTTCAGGAGGTCGGGGGTCAAGGACTACAGCCCCCTCAGCATCGACGGGGCACCGGTTGAGAGAGTCAACAGCTTCAAGTACCTCGGAGCCTACATATCCGAGGACTTGACATGGACCACACACATTAACAGTGTGGTGAAGAAGGCACGACAACGCCTCTACTTCCTCAGGCGCCTAAGGAAGTTCCAAGTCAGCCAGAAGATCCTTAAGAACTTCTACTCATGTACAATAGAGAGCATCTTGACCGGCAACATCACCTCCTGGTTTGGGAATAGCACTGCAAAAGACCAAAGCAGACTACAAAGAGTGACACGTTCAGCCGAACGCACAATTGGAGGGGGGCTCCCCACCCTCCAGAACATTTACTACAAGCGTTGCAAGGGCAAGGCTAAGAGAATCATTAAAGACTCCAGTCACCCGAACAACTGCCTCTTCGAACTGCTGCGGTCAGGCAAGCGATACAGGAGTCTCAAGGCGAGCACAGAAAGACTCAGAAGTAGCTTCTATCCCCAGGCCATCAGGCTGCTAAACGAACAATGAATGAACACTACACAACAACAACCACCAAACGCACATAGCACACACATCCACACGCACACACCCACTTTAAACAAACACACTGTAGCACCCACTCCACACACTTTATAGCACACACCCACTTTAAACAAACACACTGTAGCACCCACTCCCCACACTTTATATTTATGGATGAAGGATTGCACTACAACTCGTACACCTTACTGTAAATTGTACCTAAAATTGTACCTCATCCCATTTCTGCTTTGCACTAGATAGTACTGTACATTAGTACACTGCATAGTATTGTGTATTGTATATTATATGGTAACTCAGAACATTGTACATATGTCTATACCGAACACTGTGACCTCATTTTCTTCTTCTAAATTCATGCTATATTATGTTATTATGTTATTTGATACTATCTTGTCTAGCACAGTCTCTGGAGCGTAACAGTAAGAAGCATTTTGTATGAAAGTATTCTGTACTTCTGTATGACAACTATTAAAGAACTTGAACTTGAACTTGAGATCCAACACACAGAGAGACGGTCTGCAGTGTTAGACTGAGGTTAGATCCAACACACAGAGAGGTCTGCAGTGTAAGACTGAGGTTAGATCCAACACACAGAGAGGTCTGCAGTGTTAGACTGAGGTTAGATCCAACACACAGAGAGGTCTGCAGTGTTAGACTGAGGTTAGATCCAACACACAGAGAGGTCTGCAGTGTAAGACTGAGGTTAGATCCAACACACACACACGCATGCTTGACTCTGTGATTAGCTGGATAGCTACGCTTTGTGTTAAACATACCGTTAGATCATATTTACAGTTTGCAAATCTTATGCAATGCTAGCGACCATAATGCCCACTGAAACACAGGAAGACGCATACTTTCCACTGCATCTGTGAGTTGCTTGGCAACCGTTCTGCTAAATGTCTGAAGAACTACATCGCTTGGCACAAGATGTTACGCAGCTGATAGAGTTGTGCCCTTCCTGATGACTTGTCGTACAGAACTTGTAAGTCGCTTTGGATAAAAGCGTCAGCTAAATGACTAAATGTAAATGTAAATGTACACAGTAGATTTCGCAGAGTAAATTTGACTCAAACTCAGTACATTTGACTCAAACTGAGTACAATTTTACTCAGTGAAATTTACTGTGTAAGACTGATTTTGTTATCAATAAATTATTGCATCTTTTGTTGCTGTGTGTTTATTTTATGAAACCTTGCCAGGTATTCATATTGTCATACTTTTATAAAAGCAATAGCTCACTTCAGGCTGTGGTATATCACAGGGCTTCTCATCAGACAGAACAACCTCCCTTAGCTGTGATATAACAACCATATACCCTGGCCTATCGTGAGCTATTGCTTAATATTAACCATATACCCAGTGATGGGCAAGCTACTTGGAAAATGTAGTAAGCTACACTAGAAGTAACTCTCGATTAAATATAGCTCAACTACAATGGAAGCTATCCCCAGAGAAATGTAGCAAGCTACACTACAAGAACATGGCAAAAATAGCTAACTACATCGGCACTACTTTTTTTTTTTTTTTTACTTTATGATCAAGTTTCCACCAAACAAATAGGCAGGCAAAAAAAAGGTTCAGTTTGATTGTTTATTAGAAAACTGAAACAAGCCCTCGGTCTGGCTTTTTGTGTCATCATTTTAACATGAACTTGTATTATGTACAAAATGTTAATAAAGTATGAGGAAATAACTGTGGAAACGTAATAAATAAAAGGCAGTGAAACAATAATCAAATAAACACCAAAATATATACTCTCTCTATTGGAATGGAGACTTTTCAGCACAGGATAAACTGCCCACTTTATCAACCAAAAACACACTTCTTCAATATCTGAATTTTAACTAATAATAACTGTCTTACTGCATTTTACTATTATGCTACCATATCTATACTACCACCAACTATGCTAATATGTCTATACTACAGTATGTACTCAGAGTATAACACTCAAGATCGACACTTAGACAAACAATACTACTTATCCTTGGCTGCTAGATATGTACCACTCCTGCTG
Organism: Notolepis coatsorum; assembly: GCF_963971535.1. NCBI lineage: Eukaryota > Metazoa > Chordata > Actinopteri > Aulopiformes > Paralepididae > Notolepis > Notolepis coatsorum. The sequence goes on from NW_028172608.1 coordinate 11,728, forward strand.
ACTTGTTGTACACAATTTGTAAGTTGCTTTGAATGAAAGCGTCAGCTAAATGACCAAATGTATTTAAATATGTAACTCACAAAACATTCCATGGCCCCAAAATCATGTGGGGACCCCCGCTGGGGGTCCTGACCGACCCACAGGTTGAGAACCACTGCTCTAGGTGATCTTTTCCCTCTTAGTGTATGTATTATTTATGTTAGTTTGTTTTTTCTTTTCTCCACCCCCATAATATTGTTCATTTTCTGCCTACAGTGAAACACATATGTTTTAGGCGTTATTTCAGTCAAACTCATAATTTTCTCCAGATAGGGCCATGGAGAGGCATTGTTGTTATTGACATCATCTTCATCAATGCCATCAGCCCTGGAAACATCGAATCCTATGCCATTTCGCGCGGACTGGTTCATTCATTCATTCAGTGGTCCAGGCACGTGCACACATAGAGGCCAAGGGGTGCTTGAGCACCTGCCTTTTTGAGCCTCATCAAAAGAGTGCCTTTTTTTTTTTTTTTTTTAGTTTTTTACCGTTACGCATATAGACTGCCCTTCCAACTGAAAAATGTCAGGATAGAATCAAAATATTAGGTAAAGAGAGAGAGATGCCCCGTATTCCATTGCAGTTTGCACGGCCTCCTCAGCGTGCCTCTCCGCGGACCTATATATTTTATGCATAGCGTGGGTGGTGATGATGATGATGATATAAACCGCTGTGGCGCATACAGTTGAATGCTGGTATTACACTCACTGAGGGACACGAAGAAGTCAAGTCCGATGGGATTTGGGAATCTCAAATACAAATCGGGATTGGAATAAAAAATGCATTTATATTAAACAATACAGAATATACAGCACTTCTTGGGGTCTGTAGGGTAAGCGCTTATTCCCTCCCCCCTGAACATTTATGGAGATGTATGGGCATTTTAAGTCAGTGATAAAGGTGTCTTTCAAGGATAAGTGAGCTCCTGCACTGATTATTATAGTTCAATATACAATATTTGATGACCAAAACCCCCCAAAAAGCATAAAAAGGGGGCCCCCCCGCCCGAAAAGGGCCCTTAAAAATCGGTTAAAACACACACGGGTATAGTGCCCTTTTCAGCCTTTGAGCAGCTGCCCCCTCTAAAGTCCTGTGCACGTCCCTGAGTGGGTGTGTATCTGTTAGTGGCTTCATGTGATGGAAATTAGTCAGAAGGATTACGACAAACATCTGTATCTCCAGTATGCACCCTCCCAAGTGATGATGTTTGGAGGGCGTGGATGAGATGTATTAT
>NW_028172607.1:0-156921 GCF_963971535.1 Notolepis coatsorum
AGTACAGTACCACGCAACAGACTCATGGCAAGACGTGAGCGATTCGACTCACGCTCACGGCAATGAATCGGCTCTTATGAACGAGTCGCTCAGCTGTTACTACAACAACACACAACCAGTCAAATAAAGTATAGTCTAGACTCTAATTCACAACTTGAAACACAATATATAAATAGAAAAGTTAGAAACAAAACTCACCCCGTCTCCAAACACAGGCAGATCTCTCCCTCTCTCCTTCTCTCTCTCACACACAGCGCGACGTGGAATCGATTCGTTACACAATCAGACCTATTATAGACCAAGAATAACTTCAGTATGAGTACAGGGCTGTACACATATTTTGCATATTGTTAAACGAGCCAAGGCTAGCTATTAAACTATCGATATGAATCGAAAATATGGGACCCTGATGTAAACAAGACAAACGTCTTTCTCTGGTCTGCATCCCCTTAACAATTGTGTGTATTGAGCCGTACTGTATTGTACCCATTCTGCAATCTGTTAATAAAGTTCTCATTCATTCATTCATTCAAACATAGACGATATTGAACAAGCCATAATCCACGTATTTTCAATCCGAGAGAGCTGCAGTAGTTAAATCAATGAGCCATCGACATAGTCAGTGTGGTAACGTTATTATTGCATCCAAGATTGATACACGGCTGGCTAGGCAGTTGGTAGTCATAGTCTTGTGTTATAAAATAAATAAACAATCAGCAATGTCTCGCTTCATGAATGGCCAGCAGTAGCCTAACAGTACTGCTCCTAAAATGCTGATGATACTCAGCTCTACATCAGCACCTCACCATCCTCCCAGCTCCCCCCACAGTCTGTAGTCAACTGCCTCCACGCTATAAAAACCTGGATGGCAACCAAATTACTCAAACTCAACAGCAAAAAGACAGAGCTCATGGTTGTGGCCCCCAAGGCACTGCTCGGGAAGGTTGGAGATCTCCTCCTCCACGTTGACGGCTCTTCCATCTCCCCGTCTCTCGAAGTCCGTAACCTGGGCGTCACCCTTGACTCCACACTTTCATTTCACTCCCACATCAAATCTGTCACCAAGTCTGCCTTCTACCACCTCAGGAACATCTCCCGTCTCCGACCCTCACTCTCAGACTCTGTGGCGGAGACCCTGATCCACTCATTTGTCACCTCCCGGTTGGACTATTGTAATGGAGTCCTGTTCGGGGTACCCAGCAAAGCCCTGGACAGGCTCCAGTATGTCCAGAACTCAGCTGCCAGGGTTCTCACTCACACCAAGCCCTGGCAGCACATCACCCCCACCCTCATCCATCTCCACTGGCTTCCAGTCAGGTTCCGCATCACCTTCAAACTCCTGCTCCTCACCTACAAATCCCCTCCATGCCCTCGCCCCCCGGTACCTGTCTGATCTCCTCCACCAGTACACTCCATCCCGGAACCTACGATCCTCTGATCTAGGTCTCCTCTCCATCCCTCGCACCAGGTTACGGACTTTTGGGGACAGAGCCTTCAGCGTGGCGTCCCCTACCCTCTGGAACTCTCTCCCCCCCGAAATCCGCAACGCCCCAACCCTGGACACCTTCAAATCCGCTCTAAAAACACACCTCTTCACCAAGGCTTTCCCCATCAGTTAGTTTTAGATTAAATTAGGTCCATTATCCCCTACTTTCCCTCATCCCCTTTCCCCCTCCCCCCCTACTTTCCTTGCCCTATTTTTTGTCCTGATTGTAAAGCGACCTTGGGTTCTATGAAAGGCGCTATATAAATTTGATTTATTATTATTATTATTAAAAAAAACTATTTACAAACGTTAACGTTAACCACAGAGAGAGAGAGAGAGAGAGAGAGAGAGAGAGAGAGAGAGAGAGAGAGAGAGAGAGAGAGAGAGAGAGAGAGAGAGAGACTCACTGTTTAGTTGAAACGTCCAGGGCAGGAGAGCTTGATAAACGTGTATAATCCACTGATGATGTATTCCAGACCACTGTCCACTGTAGTCTGTCTCCAGACTGCATCCGCCATATAGCTTGTTAGCCAACTGTTAGCTCGTTAGCACAACACAAGTACATTCCTTTGTCCATTTCCGCTCGAACAGAATGCAAACTACCTGGCGTTCTATCGCCATGCTCTAAGACAAACTCTAACCTTAACCAACTTTGAAAGAGTGCCTAAGCTTAACAGTCTAAAGAACTTGCAGTCACGGCACGCTCGTCTAAGACAAACAGCTGCCTGCATCATTCTCACAACAACACAACTATCTCCACCGACCAACCTAGGAATAACCTAGAATTGGAACATTAGAAATTGGATTCGGCCAATCAGAGATCGTCTCTGTGAAATTCTGCTACGGAAAAAAATACTGGCGTCGGCCAATCAGAGAGCGTCTCCGCGAAATGCGGCTACAGATATTCTTGACGCTACTGGCTAGACCGCTTCAAATCGCGCCCGGATTCCAACATAATAGTCATATTTCAACGCACAACGCGTTATGCACTGATTGGCTGTGACGGATACAGCGATCAAACTGTGACGCGCACTCAGAGCGCTATCGCGTATAGCCCAGGCCGAGAAATAAGAAAAAATAAAAAAAATAAAAAAACGTGATGTCACTTCCTGCTCTGGAAAACGAGTGTTTTTTAATTGCGATAATAACGCTATATTGTGCATTGGAAATACAAACATACTTAAAATGAGTAAATATTATTCATTTTAAACATGTTTATATTATTTATAGGGCTATAAAACAAAAAACAAAAAGATACTTTTTCTTGTTCTACTCTCATATAACCAGGCAGGGCCTGAAGGGGGGGGCGGCGCCCTTGCACCCCTAGTGGCAGAGCCGCCACTGCCAATGAGTTAATGTCCTTTTCTGTCGGGCAGCTGGATATGTGCTGGGAGTAAGCTTCTAGGAGACTTCTATCAACTTCTCAGCCTCCGTTCATACAATAATAACAGGTGCATCATCCACATACTGTCTCCCTCTTTATTATTTGTCTTACAGCAGTGATGGGGAACCGTTTTCATGGTAGGGGAAATGGTATGGACTGCATTTATATAGCGCTTTTATCCAAAGCACTTTACAATTTGTTCCTCACATTTGACCCATTCACACACCGACAACGGAGACAACCATGCAAGGTGCCAACCTGCTCATCGGACACTTTGACACGCTGCCGGGGAGGAGCAGGAATCAAACCGCGAATCTCCAGATTCTGCCCCCCCCAGGCCCCGGGTGATATCAACATTATAAATTATAAATATCAAAAATACTCACAGGCTACATTACAAATAGAAAAACAATAACATTTATATAAATAAATACCACAACCGCAGTGACAAGATTGCATCAAGGTGCGGGACGTGTCATTTAATTTTGTTAGTAGTGCTACCAAACATTTGGTTGGACCACTTGATACATGCAATACAAAAAGTGTATCCATATGGATATATGTTGATTTTAAAATGTTGCTATTAATATATATATAAAAAACGAATAATAATGTTAGGACACGGTAACTGTTGGGCTCAAATGCACAACACAGGAGGGAGGATAATGTTCAACCCCGTAGGGCATTTATTACTATGCAGAAGGAGGGAAAAAAACAGGTGTGGTGTGTGTGTCTTTAGCCTGGCGGATGGATGACTGTGGCCGGTGGGGAGCACTGGAGGTAGTGGGATGTGGAGGACACGTAGTGACAAATAAGTATCCACGAAAAAACACAACACATGTGAAAAATTACAAAGTCTCGTGGTAGAAAACTAATAATTATATATATATATTGTATTGTTTTTCACTTAAAGTGAGAAGTCACCTGATCTCGACCACCTTCTTACCACTACTCGATTATGGTGACTTACTCTATATGTATGCACCTGATCAGTACCTTAGAAAGCTTGATACTGTGTACCATTCTGCCTTACGCTTTGTCACGGGATGTGGAAATCGAGTGCACCATTGCACCCTATATACCATTGCAAGTTATCCATCTCTACAAATACGACGATTTTCTCGATGGCTCTCTCTGGTGCACAAAGCTCTGCTTAAACTGGTTCCCTCGTACCTAAGTGTGCTTCTGTGCACAAAGCAATATAAGTATGCCCTTCGTTCTCAAGCTGTTCTAACACTGGAAGTTCCCCATATGAGAACTGAATTGGGAAAAAGGGCTTTTAAATATGCTGCTCCTTCATCTTGGAACAAGATACAGGAGGACCTAAAATTACCAGGACTGGTCACCCTCGGAGAATTCAAAGCCATTTTAAAATCCTACGAACTCAGTTCCCTTGGTCAGTGCAACTGTGTTTGATAATTTGCCTGTTTGATAACTTGCCTGAAATTGGAGCTTGATGTAAATGTTTTATCTATATTTTATTGTGATGTTCTTTTTTATGTTGAAACTTTCTGCTGCCTTGCTTGGCCAGATCGCTCTTGAAAAAGAGATTTTAATCTCAATGATGCTTATCTGGTTAAATAAAGGATTTGATTGATTGATCTGCATTTGCATTTTGGCATTTAGTTTTGTAATTTGTCATATATCACGCATATATGTTTTCTGGGCCATATGTAACTGAAAGGCAGGCTGGGGGCTCCCCACCCCTCTCCCATAGCATGTGACAATAAGACTATGATGTGATACACAAAATAAAGAAGGTTTTATTTATTTTCTACAATCAGTTTTATCCTTGTGCACCATGGCTTTTTGTGGTGTGTGTGTGTGTGCGTACGTGCGTGTGTGCGTGTGCGTGTGTGTGTGTGTGTGTGTGTGTGTGTGTGTGTGTGCGTGTGTGTGCGCATGCACATCAGTCTTGGCAGAAATCCATGCTGTGCCGGGACACAATGTGTTTGTTACATCTCCTGCCTTTGAAGAATGTGTTGCGAGGTGTCAGCGTTAGCACACAAGCTGTAGTATTCAGGAGGAGGCACGTACTGCCGCTGTACCCTACATCCCCCGCTGTACCCTACATCCCCGCTGGGACAAGAGTGAAAGTCACCACTACTTTTTCAGAAGTTGTGGAAACGGGGGGGGGGGGGGGGGGGGGGGGGTGCACCTGTCTGTCCACCTCACTGTTGACACAATTACTGGTTCCACACGGGCGGCTCCACAAGCACAGGGCTGCTATTTTCCCCCACATAAAATATATGTTTGGGTTGAGCCTGGCAGGGGGGTGCATGCCGGAAAAGAAATAAACTGCACATTAAAGTTGAATAAGAACTCCCCCAGAACAGCGCACACACCCTCGAGTGCTAAAGGCATCATAAAGTACACCTATCATTGAGTTGTAGGTGTAGGAGCCTTTTTTGCTTTTACATTATTAATCAATCAATCAATCAAATTTATTTATATAGCACATTTAGACATGACACATGTCAACCAAAGTGCTTCACATAGCTAAGAACAAAGAAAAGTATAGAATAAACAGAAAAAACAACCAACGGATAGACAAGGAAACAAAACAACACGTCAACAAGCAAGGCAAGAGTCAAAGTGAGTCAGGGAAGGCCAGGCGGTATAGGTGGGTTTGGAGTTTCGCTTTAAAAGACTCGATGGATGGGGCAGATTTAATGGACATGGGGATGCTGTTTCATAGGTCAGGGGCTGCGACCGCAAAAGCACGCCCCCCCCCTAGACTAGAAATTATTAATAATAATAATAATGCAGGACCTCTTTAGGGGTCTTTATTTGGCATGCAACGAACTGGACATGCAATTGGAGCAACACACACACACCAGGATACAGACACACACTGCTCCTAACCCATCCCGTCATCCTTCCCCCCATGGGCAGCCGGGAGCAGATAGGGCGTCAACGTGAGCCGCGCCCCGGGGACCAATCCAAGTGCTCCTGTCCGTCTTCGTCATGGACGCCTCAGCGTTAGCGATCTGTTGTTGTGCATGTTTTTCCATTGGGTGTATCTTATCGGGGGAGAAACCCTTGTATAGGGGGGGAGGAGGTCTGCTAGGTAAGCAGGGGCCTTACCATTAAGGGCTTTGTAGACCAATAGGAGGACCTTGAAGTATATTCTATAGCGCACCGGGAGCCAGTGGAGGGAGGCAAGTACAGGGGTGATGTGAGCTCTCTTCCGGGTACCTGTGAGCAGTCTAGCGGCAGCGTTTTGGGCTAGTTGTAGACGGGGTATGGTGGATTTATTAAGCCCCAGGTACAGGGAGTTACAGTAGTCTAAGCGTGAAGATATGAAGGCGTGAATTACTCGTTGCAGGTCTGAGGGGGAGAGAATGGCCGTGATCCTATGGACCGGAGCTGGAAAAAACACCCCTTCACCACCGAGTTTACCTGCCTATTGAAGGAAAACTCGGGGTCAAAGAGCACGCCCAGGTTTTTAACGAAGGGCTTGACTAGGGGAGACAGGTTATTACTGTATGTGGCCTTGATGTATGCCAACAAGCAATGTGTTCTTGCCTAAAGAGGGCAATTACATAGGTCAAAAGAACAGTGCAGGCATTTAAGAGAGAGCAAACTTATGCTCCGACACCTTTAATCATGCGCTTAGAAACGATACTTGCTTATTCGTGTCTGCTTTGTTGAGAAAGAAAAGTTGTTATTCTCCATGTAGCTGAAGTTAATTACCCCTAACAAGCACACCGTCTACCACTTCATCAATTGGCAATCAATTGCTTTTGCACCTTCAAGGTACCAACAACAATTGTACTCCCTTAAAGGGGCATTTCGCCAACAAAAACAATATTTATTTTGCACATAATCTCACACACATCCAAAAACGGTAAACAAGTGATGCCATCGGGGACACTGAATCCTTGTGTTGTGTTAATTACAGCTCAATGAAATGATAAGGTAGCAGTCCCTATAAGACAAGGCATTGATATTTTTTCATCTAGATTCAATATCCAAGAGTTTATTTATCACATACATACCAGGGCATACAGTGAAATGCGGTTGGCCATGCCCGCTACGATTGTGCAAGAATACAATAGTAATAATAGTAAATAGTAATACAAATAAGTAGAATAGACATGATAAAATAGACATGTTAATAAATCACTTATATACAATATTCAGTTTGAAGGGGAAAAATAAGTGTCCTTTTTTCCCTTCACCACTACATCATTTCATGGTGCTGTAATTTATACAACACAATGATTCAATGCCCCCGATGACATCACTGGTGGTCATATTCAAACTAATTTACCCTCAATAAATGAATGTGCGTAAAACTGATTAGATGTTTTTGGACGTGTGTGAGAATGTGTGCAAATTAAATCGGCATTGTTCTTTGGTGAAGTGCCCCTTTAAGTGAAGTTATGTAACTCCGCTTAATAACCACAACATTCCACATGTGACTTGTTTCAATGGAGGTACAGTAACGGTATGCGTATCCTTATCACAATTATCAACAACAACTTTGTACGCCGCTTTGATCAAAGCCACCGGCATCGCCACCACCTACGTTAGACAGCTCCTTCCCTCTCTCACATTTGACACGTTTAGTTTCACTTCAAAGTGTGTTCTTGTTTTCTGTCACCCAGAGCAACTGTTTCACTGTCTTCCCCCGTCACCAGGACTCCTCCCTCCTTGTTTGTATGCTCTGGTTTTGACAGCTTTCCTTTCTTCCTGAGGCATCCTACTGATCCATTCGAGACCTTGACGTCATCGGTGTAGCTGTGGACCTGCTGTTTCCTCTCTCTCTCTCTCTCTCTCTCTCTCTCTCTCTCTCTCTCTCTCTCTCTCTCTCTCTCTCTCTCTCTCTCGCTCTCTCTCTCTATCTGCCTCCACTGTTTTTTTTGTTCTTTCATGGCAGAGGAAAGCACCGGTATATTGACAAAAAGCGACAAGAGATGATGTTTTCGTCAAACCGCAGTCATGGCTTCCACTTCCTTGGGTTATTGTTACGTTCTGGACACCGACCTCGGTCGGTGACCACCCACATTCCTGGCATATGTCACTGGGCTTGTCACCTGTCATTTCCCTGTCAATTAGTGCTGTCACTTAGGGGTGGTTCCTGATTGGCTGTCACGGGGCTGTGTGTGGAATGTTGGTATTTGGTCTCTATTTAACATACCTCTCTTCTGCTTGTCCATCGTCAGGTCTTCACTAATTGCGTTCGGGGATAACGCGGACGGTTCTACTGTGGACCTACAATAAGCTCCCATTTACCTTATCTTACACTTGTGCTTTTAGCACTTGTTCTCTCTTAGAATTTACTCTGTGTTCTTACTATTAAAGTTGAACCTGTTCAAGAGTAAACACTCTCTGTCTCTGTGATTGCCTTCAACCATTGGAATTCACCTACCTGCATTCTGACAGAAGACCTGACCATCAGAATTCCATGGAGGCCATCATGGAGATGCTCCGGACGCAGGGAGCAGCCCAGACACGGATGGAGGAACATCAGCAGCTGGTCAGCGCCGAGTTAATCCGACTCAATGGGGTCGTCGGATCATCCCAAGCGGTGGCGCAGTCGGCGTTGGCCACAGCTCGACAAGCCCAAGAAGGAGTGGCTGGTGTGCAGTCGGCGGCGGGGGAAGCAGCGCTCCACGCAGAGGAAAGTCGGGGGGGGTTCGGGGTCCAGGAGCGGTCCCGCGAACCACATCTGCAGGCGCCCGCTCGCTATGACGGATCACCGGATGGTTGTCGGGAATTCATCACCCAGTGTCTACTCGTTTTCCGGCTGCAACCACGATCATTTCCATCGGAGACAGCGCAGGTAGCGTATATTATCACACTGCTCACCGGCGAAGCTCTCTCCTGGGCTACGGCGGAATTAGAGGCAGGGGCGATAATCTGCGACAGTCTGGACGCCTTTACCCGGGAATTGAGAAGAGTATTCGATACTTCCCGGGTACTCTCGATCTTCGAGGCTGGTGGTCGTCTTCTCGACTGCCGGCAGGGCCTCCGCACAGTCGCAGCTTATGCTATCAAGTTTCGGATCTTGGCTCGGGAGACAGCTTGGGCGGAGAACGTCTGCGTGGTTCTGTTCGTCAGGGGACTCTCAGCGCGGATGCGAGATGCTCTCTCCGCGCGTGAGATCCCCGAGCAGCTGGAAGTGCTGATCAACACCACCATCAAGATGGATAATCGGCACCGGGAGAGGGAGAAGGAGCATGTCAACAACACCCAGCCCCAGGTATGTTTTCCTTCTTCTCCTGGTGTTGATAATTCCATGCATTACACGAGTGGGCCACTGGGTGATGAATCCATGCAGCTTCGAGCGCTGTCGCTCTCGGACGACGAGAGGCAGCGCTTCATCAAAGAGCGACGCTGCTTCCGGTGCGGCCGCACCGGTCACCGCTTCGGCAGCTGTCGGGTCCAGGCTGTATCGGCTCGGCGCCAATCGGGGATGGAAGGTGCGCCGTCGGGCCTCGAGAGGGCGCCAGCAGGTGGGCTCATTCCTGCCAAAACCACGGATTCTCGCACATTTTTTGAGGTGGCGATCAACTGTGGGGGTGACATTAGGGGAACTAAGGCTCTCATTGACTCAGGGGCGGCGGGCAATTTTATTCACATGGGACTGGTGAAGGAGTGGGGAACCCCGGTGGAGGACTTAGGGGTTCCCTTACCAGTCTATGCCCTGGACGGTCGGCCCCTGGGCAGTGGGAGCGTCACCCAGCGCACAGTTCCCTTACACATCCGGGTGGAGGGTGGGGAGTGGGAATGGGTTACTTTTTTGTCATCTTTTCCCCCTATTCTGTCATGGTGTTGGGTCATCCCTGGTTGTCGTCATTTGTTCGTGTCATTAATTGGAGCACGGGCAAACTCTCAACGGCGGCCGACGTCAAGTCGATCGTCAGCGGGAGTTTGCCCAAACCCTTGTCTCCCCCCCCCTCTTCTCTTTTGTCTCCTCCCTCTTTCTCCAGGATGGTGGGGAGCGTGGCAGATTCTGATCTACCCTCTAATCCCGATTTAATAGGGGTGCCTGAGATCTATTGGGACCTGGCGGACGTTTTTAGCAAGACGCGTGCTAAAGCACTTCCGCCTCATAGATCATACGACTGTCCCATTAATCTTCTACCCGGTACCTCCCCGCCTCGCGGGCGAATGTTCTCTCTCTCACGCCCCGAAACCTTGGCCATGAACACCTACATAGAGGAGGCATTGCTTGCGGGGCACATACGCCCTTCCACTTCCCCTGCCGGCGCTGGCTTCTTTTTTGTTGATAAAAAGGATGGGGATCAGCGCCCATGCATTGATTATAGGGGATTGAATGACATTTCCATCAAGAACCGATATCCTTCACCCCTCATGGACACGGCCTTTGAGTGCTTACAGGGGGCACAGGACTTTTCTAAACTTGACTTACGTAATGCATACAACCTGGTCAGGATTAGAGAGGGAGACGAGTGGAAGACTGCATTTAACACACCCAATGGGCACTATGAGTATTTGGTCATGCCCTTTGGTTTGGCTAATGCTCCGGCAGTCTTCCAAGCCCTGGTTAACGACGTGCTGCGAGACTTGATTGGGGTGTCGGTGTTTGTCTACTTAGATGATATCCTGATTTTTTCTCGCGATATGGTGCAACACCAAATGCACGTTCGGGAGGTGCTAGACCGTCTCCTCAAGCATCAACTATTCGTTAAGGCTGAGAAGTGTGTGTTTCACACGGACACCGTGTCCTTCCTGGGCTTTGTGTTGACGAAGGGCGATCTGCGCATGGATCCAGCCAAGGTGAGTGCAGTTTTGGACTGGCCACGGCCTTCGTCGCTCAAGGGGTTACAACGGTTTTTGGGCTTTGCAAATTTTTACAGGCGCTTTATTCGCAATTTTAGCGCCTTAGCCAATCCCTTAACAGCTCTCACTAAGGCCTCTCTCCCTGGCTTTGAATGGTCGCCTAGGGCTGAGTCGGCCTTCTGCGATCTTAAACGTCGTTTTACATCCGCTCCTGTATTGATCCGCCATGACGCGGAGGTTCCGTTCATTGTGGAGGTGGATGCCTCTGACGTCGCGGTGGGGGGGGTGCTCTCTCAGAGATGCTTAAAGGATGGGAAAGTGCACCCGTGTGCTTTTTTTTCTCGCCGTCTGTCACCAGCCGAGCGTAATTACGACGTGGGTAATCGGGAGTTATTGGCGATCAAATTGGCACTGGAGGAGTGGAGACATTGGTTGGAGGGGGCGGCACATCCTTTCATTATTTGGACTGACCATAAGAACTTGGCTTACATCCAAGGGGCTAAACGCCTTAACGCTCGCCAGGCCAGGTGGACGTTGTTCTTCACACGATTTCGGTATACCATCTCCTATAGACCCGGCTCCAAGAATATCAAACCTGACGCGTTGTCGCGCCAGTTTGATCTTCCTGGGCGGGAGGAGCAGCCCCATCCCATTATTCCACCGGCCTTGATTTTGGCACCCGTGTCTTGGGGCATAGAGAAGGTGGTAAGGTCGGCGCTAACGCGGGAGCCCGATCCTGGTGGGGGTCCTCCGGGACGGTCGTATGTTCCCAAGGTGGCGCGCTCACGCTTGCTACAGTGGGCACATGCGTCATCCCTCACCAGCCACCCAGGGGCAACCAGGACCCTGGAATTTATCCGTAGGAGGTTCTGGTGGCCGACAGTGGAGGGGGATACGCGTTCCTTTGTGGCGGCCTGTCCGGTGTGCGCACGTAGTAAGACCTCTCGACGGGCACCGGCGGGTCTCCTCCGACCACTTCCTATTCCTAAACGACCCTGGTCACACATATCTCTGGACTTTATTTCTGGTCTTCCCCTTTCGGACGGATTCACCACCATTTTGGTGGTGGTGGATCGGTTCTCTAAGGCGGCTCACTTTGTCCCTCTCCCCAAGCTTCCTTCGGCCCGGGAGACTGCTGATTTAATTATACAGCATGTCTTTCGGGTCCACGGGCTGCCAGTAGATATCGTGTCGGACCGGGGTCCTCAGTTCGCCTCCAGGTTCTGGAAGGCGTTTGCCGCCGGCCTCGGCACCTCTGTCAGTCTGTCGTCTGGGTTCCATCCACAGTCGAACGGGCAGACGGAGAGGGTCAACCAGGATTTGGAGGGGGTCTTGAGGTGTTACGTTGCCGGTAGTCCGGCAACGTGGAGTAGGAGGTTGGCTTGGGCTGAGTACGCGCATAATACCCTTCTCTCCTCTTCTACCGGTATGTCTCCCTTTCAGTGCCAGTATGGTTTTCAACCTCCTCTGTTTCCCGAGCAGGAGCAGGAGGCGGAGGTGCCCTCGGCCCAGGCACATGTGGCTCGCTGTCGCAGGACGTGGAAACAGGTTCGGAAGGCGCTACAGAAGGTTTCGGTTAGTACCCAACGGCAGGCTAACCGTAAGCGTCGTCCGGCTCCAGTTTACCGTCCAGGGCAGCGGGTTTGGCTTTCCACCCGGGATCTCCCTCTCCGGGTGGAATCCAAGAAGCTGGCTCCTCGCTTTATAGGACCATTTAAAGTGATTCATCGGGTTAATCCAGTGGCTTACAAGCTACGACTTCCGAGCTCTATGAGGGTTCATCCGACGTTTCATGTGTCCCTGTTGAAGCCATTCCTCTCATCGCCCTTGGCCCCGCCACTGCCTGTGGTTCCTCCGCCCCGGTTTATTGGCGGTCAACCCATTTACACGGTGCGGAGGATACTGGGTTGTAGGCGGAGGGGTAGGGGGTTTCAGTTCTTGGTGGATTGGGAGGGGTACGGGATAGAAGAGCGTTCTTGGGTGCCTCAAAGGGATATTTTAGATCCCAGCCTGATCGTTGATTTCCGGCGGCTGAATCCCGAGGCTCCTAGGTGAACGTCTGGTGCCGTTCGTCGGGGGAGGGTACTGTTACGTTCTGGACACCGACCTCGGTCGGTGACCACCCACATTCCTGGCATATGTCACTGGGCTTGTCACCTGTCATTTCCCTGTCAATTAGTGCTGTCACTTAGGGGTGGTTCCTGATTGGCTGTCACGGGGGTGTGTGTGGAATGTTGGTATTTGGTCTCTATTTAACATACCTCTCTTCTGCTTGTCCATCGTCAGGTCTTCACTAATTGCGTTCGGGGATAACGCGGACGGTTCTACTGTGGACCTCCAATAAGCTCCCATTTACCTTATCTTACACTTGTGCTTTTAGCACTTGTTCTCTCTTAGAATTTACTCTGTGTTCTTACTATTAAAGTCGAACCTGTTCAAGAGTAAACACTCTCATCTCTGTGATTGCCTTCAACCATTGGAATTCACCTACCTGCATTCTGACAGGTTATAGCTTTTGAGAGAACGGATATCTTAATTGTCAGGTGACAAACGTGTGATGATTTGTCTTTTTAGATGCGAAGCAGCATCGCTATAACTCTCTCAATCGGTAACTCAGTAACTCACTCACGGTTAGGTGCTCTGCCCCTAGTGGTGGCACACAGGAGATGCGCTGCAGCATTTATTTATTAAGGTGCTTACTAAACATCTGTATACTCTCTATAATCTCTCATCTCTATAAAATACTGTATGTTTTGGTAACTGATTTCTTCTGTTATTTATTGTGTATTAGGCTTGGGTGATATTGAAATTCCCTTACTGATAAGAAAATTATATTACCGTCCAAAAAAACTGAAAATTATAACCGGACGTCTTACTGTTGTTGCTAGCTTTACACAGGCCTTTTGTAAAAAATCTCTGGGAAGATTTAAAGGGGAACTCCAAAATTTTGGGAAATTAGCTTATTTAACATCTTCCCTGGAGTTAGACAAGAAGATACATACCTTTTTTGTCTCTGTGCGTGCATTTTAGCTTTGGGAATAGACGCTCCATTAGCATAGCTTAGCTTCATCACTGGAAGTGAGGCAGGACAGTAGCCTTACAGTGCCTTACAGTGTATTGCAAGGTCTGACATTGACCAAACTTGATATGCATGACCTTGGTGGGCTCTAGGTCAACTCCTGAAAAGGGGGTCAATGTCAGACTTTGCAATCAAAAGTTAGGGGGCTAATAACCCTTGCCATAATTTCAGTGCGCCCCCTAACTTTTGATTGCAAGGTCTGACATTGACCCCCTTTTCAGGAGTTGACCTAGAGCCCACCAAGGTCATGCATATCAAATTTGGTCAATGTCAGACCTTGCAATACACTGTAAGGCACTGTAAGGCTACTGTCCTGCCTCACTTCCAGTGATGAAGTTAAGCTATGCTAACGGAGCGTCTATTCCCAAAGCTAAAATGCACGCACAGAGACAAAAAAGGTATGTATCTTCTTGTCTAACTCCAGGGAAGATGTTAAATAAGCGAATTTCCCAAAATGTTGGAGTTCCCCTTTAAGCATTTTGATTCCACCTTCCAATCAGCATTGATAAGGTGCTGTAAATAAACACTTGACCACATGGTCTGTGGTCAGTGCATAGAATTATCCCCAACTGTGTGAGATGTTGGCTGTTTTTTGCTAACACAAGGCAATTCTATTTGGGACATGTCATCAAAGGGAATGTCATCAAATTCCTATGGACTCACAACAGCCACCTGTTGTCAGGAGACGAGATTCTGTGTTCTAAAACAAAGGACTGTTGAACTTCTAGACCCTCTTTTAAGTCTGCTATTCTAAAACTATAACCATGTTTAGGCTTGTATTAGTCTTGTTTATCTGATTCTATTTTCTGAAGAAGCTATATCATTGGCTTATAATTTATCAGTCGCCCGTTGCAATGTACTTTTTTCCTTGCAATGTATTATTTTTCCTGTACTGTATGTTGCTTTGCTTGTTTACTTTTGAATAAACCTCTGAAAGATTAATTCTACCTTTCATTATTGATGATTATCAGATAAGCGCAACAACTGCCTTTTTCACATCGGAAATGACGTAACGTTATATATATGCGGCTTGGAAAATCATAATGCAAATCCAATTAGTTGTGTTTGCTTAAAACTTGACTAAAGCCTCTGTTGGTGATCGTTCTGTTAGAATATTCTCTATTGTTTGTGCCTATGGTTTACCGTTACGCTGCACAGTTTGGCAATTTTTGTGGCCACATGCACAATATGTAAACGATAATACCTTCCTATCGCCGAAGCCTATTGTGTATTCACACTGTAATATACCAACTGTATAGTGAGCTAAATGTTCAGTGACCCCAGATGCAGTAGGTCTATGTAACTGTGGGTGTTTTCTATCAGTAGCCTACCCTGACTGAATACATTTTAACTAAGCGTGGCCCCGCTAGGACTTGAAACAGTCGGAATTGTGTTTAACTTGCTGATTCATGCAGAGAAAATCATCTGAACTACAAAATGAGCCTGAACAGGGTATTTAAGATGACTATTTTTGTTCTGAATAAGCGTTGCTCCTTGTTGGCATTCAAATTATATTATAAAAGGTTTTTATTTGGTTTGTCCTCTAAGAGAAGAGAAGCTGCAGTACATAAGATAAGAAGAAATTGGTATAATAATTATTTAATCTTTTCTGAACTTCAGGATGAATGAAAGCACATTACATCCATTTCCCCCACTGATAAATATTTCCCTTGGGTTATAAGCCATTTATTCTAACAAAGGCAAGTTATATTGTCTAAATATAAAGGGGGGGGGGGGGGGGGGTACATGGGAGGTTGAAAACATGCGCACGTATGCACGCACACACACACACACAGTACAAAGAAAGTGCATATACAAATTGATAATATACTCAGAACATCACACAACATAGAGAAAAGTCTGTTCTATCTCATACTAGCTTCAGCATCTTGCTTCTATTGGATCTCCACCCCTGCAGTTTGCATACCAGGCAAACATCAGGGTGGAGGACGCCATCATCTATATGCCCCACAGAGCTTACACGCACCTGGAGAAGCCGCGCAGCTCAGTGAGGATTATGTTCTTCGACTTCTCCAGTGCCTTCAACACCATCCAGCCGTCACTGCTAGCGGAGAAGCTCTCCGTGATGCAGCTGGAGCACGGCTTGGTGGCCTGGATCAAGGACTACCTCACTGACAGACCGCAGTACGTCAGACTACAGGACAGTCAGTCTGACATACTGGTGAGCAACACCGGCGCCCCCCAAGGAACTGTGCTGTCACCCTTCCTCTTCACCCTCTATACCTCAGATTTCTGCCACAACTCAAGCGGGTGCCACCTGCAGAAGTTCTCTGACGACTCCTCCATCGTAAGCTACATCACAGACGATGATGAGGAGTGGTATAGAGCCCTGGTGGAGAGCTTTGTGGGGTGGAGCGACAGCAACCACCTCCAACTCAATACCAGTAAAACCAAGGAGCTGGTGGTGGACTTCCGGAGGGGCAATAAGAGCCCCCCCCCCGATTCCCATCACCATCCGAGGGGATGAAGTGGAGGTGGTGGAGTCATGTAAGTTCCTTGGGGTACACCTGACCAATAAATGTGTTCTTCCTGAGGAGACTCAGGTCCTTCAATGTTTGCAATAGACTGCTGCAGTCATTCTACCAGTCTGTAGTGGCCAGCGTCCTCTTCTATGCTGTGGCATGCTGGGGGGGGGGGGGGGGGGGGGCGAGGGACACCAACAAACTGAACAAGCTGGTGAGTTTCAAGTTTCTTTATTAGTTGTCATACAAAAGTACAGAAGACTTTTATATAAAATGCTTCTTTCTGTTTTGCTCCAGAGATTGTGCTAGATAAAAATAGATAAGTATACAATAAGTATAATAAGTATAAAATAGAAGTCAAGTACGTAGACAAAAGTGTTCAATATACATATATACAATATACTGTACAATGCAGAGTAGAAAAGTAACTGAGTTACAATACAATATACAGTACAATGCAGAAATGGGATGAGGTAACATTTACAGTAAGGTGTAATGAGGTATGAGTTGTAGTGCAAATTCTTTACCAATAAATATAGTGTGTTAAGTGTCTAAAGTGGGTTCTGCTGTGAGTTTAAAGTGAGTGTGTGTGTGTGTGGATGTGTGTGCTGTGAGTGTATTTGATGGTTTGTTACATAGTGTTATTGTCATTTAGCATCCTGATGGCCTCAGGATAGAAGCTTCTTCTGAATCTCTCTGTGCTTGCTATGAGACTCCGGTATCGCTTGCCTGACCGCAGTAGTTCAAAGAGGCAGTTGTTTGGGAGTCTTTGATTATTCTATTAGCCTTACCCATGCACCGCTTGTTGTAAATGTCTTGGAGAGTGGGAAGCCCACCTCCAATTGTGCGTTCGGCTGAACGGGCCACTCTCTGTAGTCTGCTACGGTCTTGTGCGGTGCTATTCCCAAACCAGGAGGTGATATTGCCAGTCAGGATGCTCTCTATTGTGCATGAGTAGAAGTTCTTAAGGATCTTCTGACTCACTTGGAACTTCCTTAGGCGCCTAAGGAAGTAGAGGCGTTGCCGTGCCTTGTTGATAACACTGTCAATGTGTGTGGTCCATGTCAAGTCCTCGGATATGTGGACTCTGAGGTACTTAAAACTGTTCACTCTCTCAACTGGTGCCCCGTCGATGCTGAGGGGGCTGTAGTCCCTGAACCCCGACCTCCTAAAGTCCACAATCATCTCTTTTGTTTTGCTGACGTTCAGGGAGAGGCAGTTCTCCTGACACCACCGCGACAGATTCTTTACCTCTTCCAGGTAGGCCCTCTCATTGTTGGCAGAGATCAGGCCCACCACTACTGTGTCGTCAGCTAATTTGATGATTGTGTTGTTGTTCCACTGTGCCACACAGTCGTGTGTGTACAGCGAGTAGAGGAGGGGACTCAGAACACAGCCCTGGGGGGCCCCTATGTTGAGCATGATGGATGAGGAGGTGCAGTTGCCTGCTCTCACCACCTGGGGTCTACCCGTCAGGAAGTCCAAGACCCATTGGCAGAGGTCGTAGTTCAAGCCCAGGTCCCTGAGCTTGGCTATGAGTTTGGAGGGGACTATGGTATTGAATGCTGAGCTGTAGTCGATGAACAGCATTCTCACATAGTTCCCCTGCCTCTTGTCCAGGTGTGATGCTGCTGTGTGCAGCACATGGGCTATGGCTTCCTCCGTGGACCTGTTGGGGCGATATGCAAATTGCAGGGGGTCCAGGTTGATGGGGAGGGAGAAACAGATGTAGCCCTTCACTAGCTTCATGGCTATGGAGGTGAGAGCTACAGGGCGGTAGTCGTTGAGGCAAGCAGGCGTAGATTTTTTGGGTACAGGGATAATGGTGGACTTCTTCAGACAGGTGGGGATGACAGCCTGTTCTAAGGACAGGTTAAATATGTCAGTGAATACCGGGGCCAGTTGGTCGGCACATACTTTTAGGACGTGGCCGGGGATGCCGTCCGGTCTTGCTGCCTACCTGATATTCACTTTCTTAAAGGTTCTCCTCACCTCATGTTCTGTTAACCTGAACACTGAGTCTCCATCTGCAGTGCCCCCCCCCCTCCATTGCAGTGGTTTGTAGGCTGGTGTTGTTATTCACAGCCTCAAACCTTGCATAGAAGGTATTGAGATCATTTGCTAAGGAGATGTCACTGTTCAGCTTGAGGGAGGTGCCTTTGTAATCTGTCATCGTTCTGAGGCCCTGCCACATCTGGAGTCAGCCTGTTCAAACTGAAGTTCAACTTTATCCCTGTAACGCCGTTTTGCCTCTATTAAGATAAGATAAGATAAGATATTCCTTTATTAATCCCCTTGGGGAAATTCATGATTACTGTCCTCCTTACGTTGTATCTCGCCGCCTTGTGTTCATTCATGTTGCCTGTCACAAGCCCGGTGTTGTAGGCTGAGTTGCGCGCTTTCAGAGCCTCACGGACAGATTTGTCTACCCAGGGCTTTTGGTTTGGGTAAACTCTAATTGTGGTAGAGGCGATTGTGTCTTCTACCAGAGTACAGACAAAGTCGAGCACCGTTTCAGTGTAGTCATTAATATTGTCTGTGTTATAACGGAACACACTCCAGTCTGTATATTCAAGCGCAGCTTGGAGCATCTCCTCTGATTCCCCAGACCAACGCTGCACATCTCACGTTATTACAGGGGCACACTTGAGACTTTGTTTATACTTTGGCATAATAAAGATGGCGGCGTGGTCCGATTTGCCGAAAGGACTAAGAGCCTGTGACTTGTACCCGTTCTTAAATTGTGAGTAGCAATGGTCTAATATGTTCTCGCCTCTGGTGGGACAAGTCACATGCTGATAGAAATTCGGCAACACCTTTTTAAGACTTGCGCTGTTGAAATCGCCCAAAACCAAAATAGCAGCATCAACATTAGCTGTCTGAAGTTTGTTTACCTCGTCGTGTAGCTTCGAGAGTGCGACCCCAGTGTTTGCATGTGGTGGAATATACACTCCGATCAGGATGATGGACGTTAACTCCCTCGGAAGAAAGAAAGGTCGGCATTTGATGGTAATAAACTCCAGGTTTGGGGAGCAGTGGTTTGACAATTCCTTTGCGTTGCATGGATCGCACCACTCCTTGTTTACCATGAAAGCTACGAAGGAGGAAGGCTAGCTCCGTGGTGGGAGTCGAGCTGGTCAGACTAGAGGTGGTGGCAGAAAGGGGGATGAGAAGGAAGATGGCTGCTGTCCTGGAGAATCCAGGACAGTGGGTTAGGGACTGCTGCCAGACATCCAACTACAACTACTAGGAACCTAAAAAGGACAATAATACTACCTTATGCATACTGCACCTTATGTGACTACTGTATACTTCAGTTAGTTAGTTAGTTAATTATATTGTTATATTGTATATTGTTTACACTGCTTGTTTTTACTACCTGTACCTCCCCTCCCCATGCTGCTATGATGCCTGAATTTCCCCAAGGGGATCAATAAAGGAATATCTTATCTTATCTTGCATCTTGCTTCTATTCCTATTGGAATGGTGCCTCCCTGAATGAATATCCCTCAGTGCACCTAACGCTGACAGGACCAAACCCCTGTGCTTTGCGTATTAGCAGATGTGGTAGCCACTGACTATATCTCGCTCACTACCCTCTGTATAAGAAGACGCTACTTGACTCATCGATCAACGCCGAGATGGACTCCAACTGAATGGCCCTTTTCAGAGCCACCCGCCGGCAGAGCCGCCGCCACCGTAAACGACCCGGATCTTCGGTCCCTCATCACCAGGATCGCAGTGACGTAGCCCAACAGCCCCGCCAGCCGGCTCCGGAGTTTCAATAGCCCTTGTCAGGGTTTCCCCACGGTGACAAGAAGCCTTGGGAGGGAGATTAACGACTACCACTCCTTCTTATATGCAAACAGAGGGGTCCTGGTCAGTGATGCACTATGAGAGTGATATTATTTTAGGGATCGCCTATAGGCGCCAGAAGCAGTCCAATAAGCAAGATGCTTTGCCAGTATTAATATAACTAGGGTTATAATTCGCATGAATAAAATATAAATATTTATTTGTCAGTACAAGCAACTCAGGCAGAACACAAATAGCCTACTGTATAAATCAGAAACCTCTGAGAAGTTTGTTCGTTTTTTACCTGGCAGAAGTAAGAATAAAGAAAAACATTTGAAAACATTTGCTATACAGTTCAATTTAATATTTAAACCCACAATCTTTAGGAAGAGGAGGGGAATGTGAACGGTGGACAGACCAACCAATGAAATGGAATTATTAATATTTGCAATACTTTTTATTTAATAATTTTTTTAATTTGTACTCTTGACAATTTGACTGTTTATGACGCCAGAGCAACTTGTTGCACATTATGGCCATTTCTGTTGTGCTCTACAGTCTCTCAGGACTCGGAGCTCCTGAGAGAAGAATACACAAGCAAGAACTCGATAGTTTGGGTGCGGCTGGGTAGCGCAGTGGACTAAGCACTCGCCTACTGTACCACCCCAGAGACAATTGGCAGTGTTAGCGGGTGGGAAGCCAGTGGGGTCCTGGTCGTTGTAAACTGCGACTCCTACTGGTCGGCCGGGGCGCCTGTTCAGCAGGGAGGGGATCTGGGGGAAATAACGTGAACCTCCACATGCGGTGCATCCCCCAGTGAAACTCCTCGCTGTTTAGTTTAGTTTATTCGGATCCCCATTAGCCATTGTCACAGGCATAGGCTACTATTACTGGGGTCCACACAAAT
This sequence comes from Notolepis coatsorum, assembly GCF_963971535.1. NCBI lineage: Eukaryota > Metazoa > Chordata > Actinopteri > Aulopiformes > Paralepididae > Notolepis > Notolepis coatsorum. The sequence goes on from NW_028172607.1 coordinate 20,890, forward strand.
CAATACAATACAATAAAATCAATACAATACAATCAATACAATACACCTCAATAACATATACAATTATATATAATAAAATATCTAAGTTCACCAATCACACATACCCATCTACTGAATCATGTTTCAAGGCATATATGTGCACTTAAAGTACAACATCTCAATACAACATACAAATCTATTAAAAATCTAAGTTCACCAATCACACATACCCATCTTCTCAATGACCCACTATGTTTACTTAACTGACAGTACCATTCTTTCTTATATGATTTTTAAGGTGTTTTTTAAATGTCTGTTTTTCTTCAACCCTAGTTAATGCAGGTGGTAAGGAATTCCATGCAGTCATGGCTCTATACATCACAGTCCTTTTCATTGCATTTGTTCTTGGCATCTTTACAGTACATCTTTCCATTGACACATGCCTGGTGGAGTAACTGTGTCTGTTGATTATGAATTGTATCTCGTCATATAGACAAGCAGGTTTTTTGTTCTTATATATATTTCTAAAAAACATTATGATATTTACATTTAGTCTTTGTTCTACCATTAACCATGACAGTTTTTCATGCATACTTATTATGTTTGACCTTTTCCTACAATTCAGAGCCAGGCGCGCTGCTTTGTTCTGTGTCATTTGTAGTTTTCCCAGTTTTTCTCTTTCAGCACTTCCCCAGATCACCGGACAGTAATCCAGATGTGAAAGGATCAGAGCCTGGATAACATGGATCACTGACTCTGGTGTTAGGAATTCTGCACATCTTCTAATTAACGCCAGCCCTCTCCCCATTTATTTTGTTATGTTATTTATATGCGTTGACCAGCTCAGATGACTGTCTAATGTTTTACCTAGTAGCTTTGCTTCTTCTACCTGTTCAATTTCAGTTCCCCCCATCATTATTTTTAATTTTGGATTAGCAATTAGCATATGGTGAGAAACATTAAAATACACTTTGTTTTTGCTATGTTTAAAACCACTATATTCGCTCTAATCCATTCTTCTACTTTTTGTAGCTCTTTATTTAGTGCCACACCCAGATCTTCCACTGAGGAGGACGCCATGTACAGGGTTGTATCGTCCGCATATATAGCCAACTTCGCTTGCTCTAAAATTAATGGCAAATCGTTTGTATAAATGGTGAATAACAGAGGTCCAAGGCAGCTTCCCTGCGGAATTCCATACTTAACTTTTTTCACTTCAGATAGGCTACCGTTAAAAAATACTCTCTGGTTTCTACTGTATAAGTAGCTAGTTATCCATGAAACTGACTGCTGTCAGGTGAAAAGAAGCAGCTGGCGACTCCACATGTATCGGAGGAGGCATGTGGTAGTTCTACACCCTCCCCAGGCCGACAGTGGGGCAATGCGCCCAATGACCAGGAAGGGAATAGTCATAATGACTAAATTGGGATGGGTAAAAAATACAGAGCCCAAAAATAAATAGAATATAAAAAAAAATAACTCAATAGTTCCAACGGACGCAAAGGCAAACATCCAGATCCATTCAGAGAGGACTTTAGATAATACCCACGGTCTTGATATTATATTGTAATGACTATGAGTCCATAATCCACCAGAGTGTTAAAGAGGAATGGCTTACAGGTTTTAAAAAGCCAAAGCTTTTTTTTTTCTTTCTTTCTTTCTTTTTTGGAAGGAGAGAGGTCTTATTTCAAAATAGGAGAAGCTAATTTAGACATCACACCATGTTGTGGAAGCAGAACAACCCTGCGTCACCTTAGCCTTTTAATACACTCTGCTGCTTGGACTCATTGCATCCAGACTGTAATTATTGTACTGTAGATGATACATTTTTTATTGCACTGCACTATTGCACTATTTTTATAAAGTGTCACTTTATGCATTGCTTTTATTTTATGCATTGCTTTTATTTAGTCAGAAACCTGCTAATAGTCAGACAAAAAAAAATCTATTCAAATTTATTTTGTATAGGTTTTAATATAAATTCTCTGCTCAATTCTTATGCCAGTCTATAATTATGCCAAATCGTATGCTCATTTTATGCCTATGTCTATTTTGTGTCTACATCACTGCTGTGAAGCACTTTGGGCTACAATTCTTGTATGAAAGGTGGTATACATATAAAGTGTATTATTATTGTTATTATTATTAACCCTTACCACTGTGAATTGAAGATGTACTTGGCGAGAAGAGAGGGGGTATCTGGCCAATGTGAATCGGTGCAAAATCCAACTCAACGAGGCAGAGTGCCGTTTGACAGCAAAGCCGGGTCTGCGTGAGAGCGGCATGGTACAGTGGTCATCACCACTGTGACCATGATGTTGCTGTCAAAATGGCTGAAGTTAATGTCAGGGAATTAGAATTTCCGCATGATTGGACGACGACTCATTTCACAAAATGACACGTTAAACATCAAGGGGAGGAGGGGGGGGTGATGAGCCGCTACCTCATTCTTGTTCAACCAGCCTCTGGACAGCCTGGATCACTCTCATGGGAGACAGGCATAAACGGTCCTTTTGACGCATGGAAATTGTTAGATAACTCGCACTCGTCAGTCATCCACCATGGGTTGTGCGTTTTAGATGAAAGGCATGCATTAAGTGGGCATGTCTACGGCTGATGTAGAAAGAGGTTGTGGCAAAACATGACACACTAGTGGATCCAAACAATGTTGTGGAAATGTATTTCTTATTTCAGTGCTTAAATACAGTGCTGTTCTCGTCACCATGTGACAAGTTGGCTCCTCGGTTGAGCATTCGAGTAATCAACATTGGCGCCAGATGTAGAACTGGAAGACATATCTTGGTTGAAATGCACATGTCTGGACGGTGGGCATTCATGTAGCACTCTGAACACATCACACATCTGCAGCTGTGTGACCAATCTTTTTCCAAGGTTCATATACGGTAATACTGTTGGGAATTGTTGCATGTCGTCAGCACAGAAAATACAAGGGCCAACAGTGGCTAGAGCGGTCGTCTGGTAATCAGAAGGTCACCGGTTCCATTCTGGCTCCTCCCGGCAGCGTGTCCACAAGTGTCCTTGAGCAAGCCACTTAACCCCTAAATGCTCAACCATTGAGCAGGTTGGCACCTTGCCTTCGCCATCGGTGTGTGAATGCGTGAGTGAATGTGAGGCCAGAAGTTTAAAAGCGCCATATAAATGCAGTCCATTCCATTGACATGGATAAATAATAAATATCTACATATTAATAAATAATTTCAACAGTGCTATTTCACACGAAACTATAAATAAGAGGGACATTTTCAATATAAAAAATCGCAATAAACGCGGGGGACCCAAAATGGCAAAGCCGTACCTGACCGTACAGTATATGTGCAAATGTCAGATGCATGCAAAAAAAAATCTGTGGTATCTCTAGTGGCAGCTGGGCGTATCAATCTCATCTGTCAAACACACTGTAGCAAGGACGCAGTCCCAGAGGTCACCCCCCCCCCCCCCCCCCCCCACCTTCCTTTTATATTAATCAAGCCAGGCTCACTGCTGGCAGCGATGGGGTGTTTATTATTAAGAGACCCGTCCTGAGTAAGTAGACTGTGGGCAGGTGGCCTTATCCTGTTACAGACACTCCGGCAATGAAACCGCTTACCTTCACAACAGATTAGATGCTCTAATTAATCACTCTCCTTCATGGGCGATGAATTGCCCTGTCATTCTCCCAGGAAGATGTGGTTCCCATGGCTGAGACGGGCTCGAGCCGGCCGTCCTCTCGTACTGTAAAGTTCACACAAGACTTTATCGTCCCCCTGACTGCTGGTGAATTAATTGCTTCGATATATTTTATCATGCATTGCTTATTCTTAGTAGGGCATGACAGTGTAATCGTTACTGTACCTTTTACGATTTTGAAATATGTGTTCGCTTCACAAATAGCATGACTTTAAAGGTAGAATCTGTAATGTCGTGTCAAACAGTGAGCAATAGGCAAGCGTTTTTTCAAAAGGTACTGTATTTGTTTACATTTATTGTTTTTTTTCCTGATGTGTGGGTTGGGTTTCATTGGGTATATGGGAGGGGTTGTTACTGCTGGTCCAGGTTCAGGATAAATACACAGTATAATAAGTTACTAAACTCCAACCCACGTGTCAAACCAAAACCCCCCTTAAATAGTAAACAAAGCCCAATACCAAGTGGGGCCCTTTTGCCTAGCTGTGCAACGCTATTACAGATCCTGTGTGTGTGTGTGTGTGTGTGTGTGTGTGTGTGTGTGTGTGTGTGTGTGTGTGTGTGTGTGTGTGTGTGTGTGTGTGTGCGTGTGTGTGTGTGTGTGTGTGGGTGTGTGTGTGTGTGTGTTTATTTGTTTATTTAAACGGATCCCCATTAGCTGACGCCTTAGCGGCAGCTAGTCTTTCTGGGGTCCAACAACATACATATACACAACAAGATAACATACACCTAGCATATATCACAAAGACAATTAATCAGAATAGAGTAAAACATGTATCATAGAAAAAAAGAAATGTAAAACAGGAGATGAAAAAACAAGAGATAAAATCCAGTTATACCAAAATAAAACCCATTTATCAGGGTGTGCATGTATTCCAGCTGTGCTGAATACAAAATGTTATTGTGTGTGCAAGTGTAAATAGTGTTTAAGATTTCTTTTAAAACTAACCTTTTCTTTGATGTTCCTAACATCGCTGGGAAGACAATTCCAGGATACTATCGCCCTATAAAATACTGCCCTTTTCATAAAATTAGACTTAGGTAGAGGTAAATTAATCAATCCACCTCTTGCCCCTCTGGTTGAATGTGTGTGAGTACTTGCGCTGTACACAATCCAATTATACAGGAACTTTGGAGTTTGAGTTTGAGTAACTCTATGAAAATATGTAATTAAGTTAGCAGATAATCTTACCTTAACACTGAGCCATGAGAGACGTGCATGCATGTCAACTACACTAGCCCTAGGTGAGCAGCCTAGGACCAGTCTAGCTGCCTTGTTTTGAGCTACTTGTAGTTTTCTGAGTAGACCATTGGATGCAGATGACCATACTACAAAGCAGTAGTCTAAATGACATAAAACCATAGAGCACACAACTTGACGAAACAGCACTGATGTGAGATAAGGTGAGCACTTCCGTGTGACTGCAACCGCTCTGCCCATTTTGGCAACCACCTTGTTGATGTGATCGGACCAAGACAATGCACCATCAAGCCAGAGTCCTAAAAGCTTCACAGTCTTTACCTGTTCAATGGTTTGACCCTCAATCTGTAAATTCAATTTGGGATTGTGTGATAGTCTATAATTAGAGCCGAATATTATGCATTTTGTTTTTGATGAATTAAGAATAAGTTTATTTGATTTTATCCAGTTATATATAATGCTCAGCTCACTAGACAGAACCTGACTAAGCTCTGTACATGTTGCAGCCGCATAATAAATAGTGGAATCATCGGCATACATTGTCAAATTAGCTCTACTAATTGAAAACGGCATGTCATTTGTACAAATTTAGAATAAGAGGGGTCCTAGGCAACTTCCTTGCGGGACCCCGCAGTCCAGGGCCCTACTGCTCGATAGAGCCCCATTAAAATAAACTCTCTGCGACCTGTAACACTTCCCCCGGTCCTGTGGGACCAGCCGGCAACCCTCCACCCGGTTCGGTTGGTCCAGGACCCAGACATTCACAACCCCCCATCAATAACCCTCATAACATAACATTGCCAACCGGTGGGCTGATCTGGCATCAGCTCACACACCAGCTTATTATTATTTACTGCCAGTTATGTTTATTATGTTTATTGTCTGTGTTGTCGTTGTTGTCTCCACTTTGTTAGACTTGTGTTCCCCTGTCTGTGTTTTGTAAATATGTTTTAGTCTGGTTGTTTAATTGTTATTGTTTTCCCAGTGTGCTCTGTGTTCTGTTGTTTCTGTCTACCACACCTGTGTCCTGTTTGTAATTACCCTCTGTGTCTATCAGTGTCTGTATATTAGGTGTTGTGGGCCAGCAGTCCCTTGCGGGTTCATTGTTAAATGTTACCTATGTTTGTCAGTCGTGTATTGTTCCTGTCTTGTAAAGTAAACTGTTATCATCACCACGTCGACTTCTGTCTCATCTATCATCGTTATTTACTCTGCCTCCTGGGTTCACCATGCCGAAGAAGCATAATCGTAACAGAATGAACCCGCCGCCTAACCTGAACCCGGCAGAGAGGAAAGACGGAGCGAGCTTCGCGCTCGGGATCCTGGGCGCTTCTGTCCTGCGTGCCGACCAGGCGACCGCTCGGGATCTGGCACCATGGGACGCAGTGGCCGGGCCAGCGGCGCCGATGACATCGGGTGCTTGCGCCGCGGCCACTCCTGTGCTGGATCCCTGGGTGGGGAGTTGCCTGGTCCGCAGGGGAGCGTCGGGGAAGGGGCGCGGATCCCAACACCACAGCCCCAGGGGAGGGGGTTCCCAGGACCGCAGGTCTTCCTCGCCGACCTGGTCGAGGTCTCCTCAGCCCTGGGAGGTTCCAGAGAACGAGCCACCACCAAGGCAGACCTGGAGGACGACGCCGGATTCCGCGTCGTCCTCGGCGCTGCACCTCGGTATTTTTTTTTTTTTATCAATTTTTTTTATTGTTATTCACACAAAACAAGACAACACATTAACCACAATCACAATACATAGAACTTCACAAGAAAATAACAAAAACAATAATAATAATACAGACTAACAATTATACAGACAAGAGAAAAGAAAACAGAGTTCAACCTTCTAAATTAATTCCAAGGGGTACTATCTAATAAATGGTCTTTCCCAGTGTTCAGCCCCGATTCCCGGCCGTGTGACCCTATATTAATAAAACGTACATCTCCAATCCACCACAAGGACAATTTTTTGGGAACACGACCTGAAAACAGAGCAATGAACCTTCATGAAAAAACAAAAACCTGTAGAGGTGTTCCATAGACTCACAGAGACCGTGTAAAAGTGGCCAAACAGTGAAGAAATAGTCAAATAGCTGCCCCCCCATAATATCCCCAGCTAAACTCAAGATGACAAGACAAAGGACAAGACAGACAAAAACATTTCCTCCTCCCCCTCCCAAGAGACCACCGGACTCACCCGAACACGCACCCCAACCCCGCTCAGCCGCACACTGCGGTCTTTACCTTCTCAGCTGCTGCGAACCACAGGTCAATTCCAGCCTGCCCCACCCCAATCACCCGGGCTGTGGATATCTCAAGATAAATCACATCCAATAGAGTTAGGGACCAGTTAATCATTGTAAGCTTCTCAGGCTCCTTCCATCTCATTGCTATTAGCTTCTTCGCTGCTGTGACGCCCGCTAGGACAACCCTTTTCAGTTGTACGGACACGGGTAGTGTCGTTATATCGTTCAGGAGTAGCGTAACAGCTGTGAATGGGATAGTTAAGCCACACAGATCTGAAAGTTTGTCCGTTATTGACCTCCAGAAGCGGGCCACTGGTGGGCAATCCCAATACATATGCATATAAGTGCCGGTGGCCTTTTGAGAGCACAAAGTGCACCGAGAGTCGGTTATCAGTCCCATAGCATATAGCTTCCTAGGTGTAAGATAGGTCCTATGAATATAATTAAAATTAATTTGCTGGTGATTGGGGTTGCGGGAAGATAATGCCACATTTGCCCAAACATCATCCCAGTCAAACTCGGGGTCCAACTCCGGGATATCCACACGCCAGATTGTATCCAATGATACATTTTTATACGTGGATTGAATTAAGAGCGTATAAAAGTCGGAGACAAACCCTCTGGATGTCGTCCTGTCCACTATGAGCCTGAGGAAGGGGTGTGGGTGCAAGGCTTGAGCCCACGGTACGCCATGCGCCCTCAGTGCTGACCTTAGTTGAAGGTAAAGAAAGAAGGACTCGCCGGGAAGATCATAAAATTCTCTTAAGTCCTGAAACGCACGGAGGCCGTTCTTATCATAAATATCCTCCAGAGTATGCACTCCCCTCCTTTGCCATTGAGGAATATTAACCGGCTTGTGTCCAACAAGTAATTGCTGGTTATTAAAAATTGGAGAGTCCAGGTGCCAAGGGCATTTAACCCCACACGACCTCTGTACATTACGCCACGTTTGGATCACGTGAGTTATGATCGGTCCATACCTCAGCCGGCATTTCGAAATAGAGACAGTGGAGTACACTACATCCTGCAATCTTAGCGGAGATACCGCCGCCGCTTCTAAGGAGCGCCACGATACAGCCTCTACAGGGTCCAGCCAGCACATCAGAGGTCTCAGTGAAAAGGACCAGAAATAAAGTTTAAAATCAGGGATTGCGAGGCCCCCATCTTGTTTTCTACGTTGAGTAGTAGCCCTTTTGATTCTCGGGCGTTTGTTATTCCAGACAAACTTAGATACCATCGATTGTACCTTGCGCCAGTGGTCTATTGGAGGGGGCAGGGGGAGCATTGAGCTAATAAAATGTATCCTAGGCAGGATGTTCATTTTGATTATGGAAGCCCGGGCTTGTAAGGAGTTAGGAAGGGACGACCACCTGTCTAGATCCTGGCGTATTTTATCATAAGTACCCGTGAAGTTGTACTTAGTAGTTTGGTTCAGCGTGGGGAATATCTCTATGCCCAAGTATTTAAAATGTTCTACTATGGGGATATCAGCTGGTAGTCGTACCGCCTTGGCCAGTTCATTAAGAGGCAGGCAGGCTGATTTGTTCCAGTTAATCTTAAAACCTGACAATTTACCAAAGTCGTCGATTATCCTCAATAATTTTGTGGCCGACCGGGAGGGGTCGTCCATGAAAATCAGCAGGTCATCCGCATAGAGAGCAATTTTGTGTGGAGTATTGTTGACCATTATGGGGACGATGTCCTCCGATTGCCTAATAAATTGGGCCAAAGGTTCGAGGGAAAGCGCGAACAGTCCCGGGCTCAGAGGGCAACCCTGTCTAGAAGATCTGGAGACTGGAAAGAGTGTGGAACAGTTTTTGCCTGTCAGTATCATCGCAGACGGCGAGGCATACAGGACTTTAATCATATGAATAAAACTCTTTCCAAGACCCATGACCTCAAGTACCTTCCACAGGTATGACCACTCAAGTCTGTCAAACGCCTTCATGGCATCCAAAGACAGAATTGTGGATGGAGTTGTATTGTCTTTACTGTTATCGATTACATGCAACAGCCTCCTAAGATTATCTGCAGCCAGACGCCCCGGGATAAAACCAGTTTGATCGCAGTGTACCAATACAGACATAAATCTCTGCAGGCGACGGGCCAGCACCTTGGCAAACACCTTTAAATCGGCCCCGAGAAGACTCAAGGGTCTATAGCTACCACAATCATTGGGATCTTTGTCCTTCTTGAGAAGTAAAGAAATCAACGCCATATTGACATCTCTTGAGAACTCCCCTTGTTCGATAGCGTAATTGATCATATCGAGCATCAATGGACCCAGTTGGTCCCAGAAAGCTAAATACACTTCGGGTGGAATACCATCCCAGCCTGGTGCCTTACCCCTCTGCATTTCAACAATAGTCTCCCTCAATTCTACGAGAGTAATCGGTCTCCCCAGTTCCTTGGCCTCTTCCTCAGAAATGTGGGGTATCTCAAGCCCGCCAATGAACGATTCAAATTTAGAGTCATCCAGATTACCCTCTGAGCTATATAACTGTGAGTAAAACTCTTTAAAAGTGTCATTGATCTTTTTCGAATCAGTAGTGACTGCACCCTGGCTCGTCCTAATCGAGGGGATATCCGAGAAATGATCATTTGAGCGTATTTTCATTGCCAATAGATGGCTAGGTCTGGAGCCGTGAAAATAGTAATTTTGTCTTGTCCTATGTATCAAGAACTCAGACTGTTGTTTAAGTATGGAGTTTATTTCTTTTTTGACTATCTTACGTTGTGTGTTTAGTCGTTCATTATAGTCAGTTTGCAAGGATGCGTATAGGTCCGCATATAATGATTCCAGTCCTTCTAGCTTTTTTGACCGGGATTTTCGCAAATTGGAGGCAAATAGTGTGACATGACCCCTGATGAATCCTTTCAATGCGTTCCACAGGACCCTAGGGTCTTCTACTGTGCCAACGTTGATCTGCAAAAATTCAGCTAGATTACTCCTGAACTCAGAACAGAAGTCATCGTTCTTTAGCAGGGTCGAGTTAAAACGCCATCTGGGAGCTCTTGCGGAGAGCCTGCCAAAGGTTGCCGTAAGGAAAATCCCCTTGTGGTCTGAGAGAGCCAAGGGAACCAATGAGACATCGAAACTATCAAACATATTAGGGGACGCGAATGCATAGTCAATTCGAGAGAAGCTTTTGTGTCTGGCTGACAGGTGAGAGTAATCTTTGAGGGTGGGGTTGCATAAACGCCAAAGGTCTGTGAGCCCTGTGTCTTTAGCCCACATCCTAAGGGCCTTAGAGGCCCGTTTTTGGTCGCTCGTTTCAGAGGGCCCGGACCTATCCATCTCAGCATCCCAGCACGCATTAAAATCGCCACCCACCATGAGAGCGTATCCATTAAGTTCCAACATATTCTTCGTGATTGTATTATAGAACGCTGAATCAAATGTGTTAGGAGCATACAATGCTATTATAGCCATCTTCCTATGCAAGAATTCAACTTTTGCTATAGTAATCCTTCCCTCCGTGTCCGACCATACATCCAAGATTTTGATATCAAGGTTACGTCTTGTAACTATGACTACTCCTTTCGTCTTATCATCGGCTGAGGATGAGGAGATAACGTGATATTGCCGATTTGCCAGTCTTGACACGTCACCTACCAATAAATGCGTTTCACTAAGGAGAGCAAGGTCAATATTTCTCCTCTTCAATAGCCAAAGGACACTGGCACGCTTGTGTGGGGCGTTAAGCCCTCCTGCGTTCCAAATTAAAATATTCAATTTAGCCATGGTCGAGCTTGTATAAATGCGTAGAGAACATACCAGTGCAGCCAGGCTGAGTACAGAGGTGCCGATCCCGGCGGGCCCGGACGGTCAATCCCAGGAGTTCAGAGGAGGAACAATTACACACACATAAAACAGTACATAAAACACATAAAAATACCACCCCAGCTACAACCCCTCCCCCTTCTACTCTAAACCCTAACCCACCCGTCCTAATATAAGGTCCCCTATACCCACTCTCCAATCCCCACCCTATGCCCCATCCCCTGAGGATGGTCATCCTCCTATCACTTCCCACTAGAGACATGGATTAACAAGACGCTCCCCACTCCAACCCCCCTCTAGATAAACCCCTGAGTGAACCCCCACTAGTCCAATAAACACAAATAATAATAAAATAAAATTCAATAAAGATATCGGTCGAAACCCACCTGAGCCCTGGCCCCAACATGAGACAACCATAATGGTAAAAATAGCCATTATTAAATAATAACTCCACATCAACCTGCAGCCCTCTATTTCCGAATCTGCGCTTCAACATCAAAAGGGTATAGGAAAATTCAAAACAAAATTAAATTAAAGCATCCCAGCCGATAGTCTAAGGCAGGTTCGGGTCACAGGTTAATTGTGCAAAATTGTTGGAACAGTGTCAATTAAACCATGGCAAAAAAAAAAAAAAAGGGAAAAAAGGGTTACGGTCAAAATGCACCCCTTTAGCTGTCCCTCTGATCAGGCACAACGGCTGAAAAGACATAACCTATGTAAGAATAGAATTAAACACATTCATTAATTAATCCGGGGATGGTAATAGGCAACACCTGACACCACCTGTTATCATACATTGTTTCAATAAAGATATCGGTCGGAGCAGTTAGTCCAAGGTAGGATCGAATCACAGTTAAATTGCTCATTCAAATGCCATTAAAACAGCGACAATAATTATTATATAATTACTCAGCATCAGCCCTGTAACCATCTACCTTGGAGTCTGCATATTAATGTCGCAACGTTATAGCATAAGTGGCTCACGGAAAATTCAAAACAAAATTAAGGCGAATCAGCAGTTAGTCCAAGGTAGAATCGGATCACATTTAAATCGCGCATACAGATGACATAAAAACAGCGACAATAGGAAAGAAAAAAGAAAGGAAAAGAGGGGCATGGCTAAAGTGCAGGCCATATAACCATATAGCCTTGAAGTGCAAGCCATACCCGACCCAACCTGTTATCATATATTGTATATGCATATTCAACCGACCTTGGCATCTACTTGGATCCCAACGCTAAAAAAAAACCTGGATATAAAAATAAAAGCATACCAGAAGTTAGTTAGGGACTCGGTCACTCTTGAACTGTGCAAACCAATGTCCCTTTGAACAGCAACAGCAACCAAAATACGTAACCATTAACGGGTCTCGAATGTCTCAGCGCAGACTATAGGCGAAGCCCGCTGGCCAGCCCGAGGCTAGCGCGTAAGCTAGTGATGAATCCGGATAGCACGTTAGCTTATTATGTACATTGTTCAGCTAGCTCGTTAGCTTCCAAAGAGGCGATACACAAGTACGACCATGAGGTCAGCTTTAGCAAGTAACAGAAGTCATTGGGAAGCCCCGCTAGTTGGATGGGCAGAGGACAGTTAGCATGTCTGGGCATGACAGCAAGTGTTTGTGAATAGTCTACCTAATCAATGTATATAGGCCCAAACCGCCAAGTCACTCACCCTCCATTGATATCAAGCAACAGACTCGGGTGTCTCCGCGAGATATTCCTTCGCTTTAGCCAACGACCAAAACAAACGCTGACCACCGACCTTCTCCAACACAGATAATTTCGCGGGAGCGAATAACGTGGGCCTCAGGCCTAGTTTCCATAGCTTAGTCAGGACCACCTTGTACTCGGCTCTCTGTGCTTGAACCTCCGGTGTAAAGTCCTCGAAAATGGCCACTTTGTGATCGCCAAGCCTCAGATTACCCCTCCTGGTACGAGCCGACCGCATGATGATTTCTCTCTGCTGGAGTCTGTTCAGCTTGACTATGATGGGCCTCGGCTCTTTGTTCACGCCGGGAGAAAACCTGCCCGCTCTGTAGGCCGATTCACAGATAGGAGGCATAGGGAGGACATCCGTCCCTAGTATCTTCTGCAGCAGTTCGGGCACGGTCTCAGAGAGACGGCCTTCACCGCTGGTCTCCGGTACTCCAACAATCCTGACGTTGTGGCGTCTATCCCGGGACTGCATCTCCTCCATTGCCGACTGTAGTTTGTTGACTTCAGCCTGCCTAGCCAGCAGGGCGGATTCAAGACCCGCCATCTTCTCACACTGTGATGATACCTCCGTTGTTAGCATGGCTAGTTCGTTAGCATTAGCCGAAGAGGCAGCGTGTATCGCCTCCATCTTGTCTGTCAGCGGTACTACCGCCAGCCGAATTTCTTCTGATATCTCACGACGGAGGCTGATACAGAAATCCGCCAACACTTTCTTCTGTGCTTCAGCGATGCGTGTCTCAGAGTCTGCGTGTAGCTTGGTCATGACCAAGAGCACAGCTTCGCTTAACTCCCCGACAGCGGGAGACGGTGCGGCCATGCTCGGCGGTGCCGGTGTCGTGCCTAATTCTTTCATGGCTCTGGTTTCCACCCCCGCCATCGTAGAAAGTCGAAAAAAGTTGATGAATGTATACTAAACACGACGACCTAGCAAACAGATAAAAAACAAATTAAAATAAAATAAAGACTAATGGGGAGAAACGTATATTCAGCACGGTAGAAGGGAGCTCATGTGAAACACGTCTACTCCATGATCGCTCAGCTCCCAGATTTGCACCTCGGTATTTTAAACTCCGTGTCGGTCAATTATTTTGCAACAATGACCTCGTAGCTATACATTATCCCTTACTTAATCGTGAACAACGGGCCAGCTAAAGTGTATAAAAAAAATCACCCACAAGTGATGTTTTCCTGCAGTAGCTAACGTCTGCAAAGCAAGGATCGGCCTCCACAGCCACGTGACACGGTGTCAATGTCAGCAGCAGCCACACCCCCCCCCGCCCTGCTGCCTCGACGAGTGTGCACACTGTGGCTTTATGCATCCTGGCGTTTAGCTTCGTATTTTTTTCTTTCTTTTTTTTTACTTTAGATTCTGCCTTTTGTCTGCGTGTTATAAGCGGTGAACACCCTTGACCGATGAGAATACATTCAACAGAAAAACGACAGAAGAAAGCAAACTAATTAATCCACTCTGAGTAGTTCAATAATATGGTCGTGTTCCGACTTAATTGGGATGACGCGAAGTGAAAGGAACATAGCGTTCAAATAGGTTCAAAGTAAGCAGAATGATACTTTAATTGGCTAACTTGCTGTCCTCCCCCCCGCGCACGTTCCAAATGTGAGCCGACGGTCGTGCTGCTCCACATAACTTCAAACTAATCGCCTGATCCTCAGGATCATGGCAGAAATGCAGAGCTCCAACAATATCTCTCACAAATATGATTAATATGTACCATGTATTATGTACAACAAAGACTACTACATATTACTCCAGTTTTAGCTTCGATCGATTTTAAAATTATTTTGCTTGTTTTTAAAGCTCTTAATGGTCTGGCACCATCTTATCTCTGCGACTGCTTACATTATGTTCCAAACCGCCCCCTCAGGTCCTCTAGTGCGGACCTGCTCAAAGTGCCTACAATGAAATATAAAAAATATGGTGAAGCAGCTTTTTGTTTCTATGGGACGACGGCGTGGAATAATCTCCCACTACATATAAAACAGGCAGCCTCTGTGGATAGCTTTAAAGCACAGCTCAAGACAGATTTTTATACTCTTGCTTTTAGCTGATTTTAAAATCCCTGTTGTCATTTATGCTTTTTAGCTATTTTCTTAATCATGTTTTGCTGGTCTTAAAATCCTGCTTTTCTTTTCTTTTCTTTTCTTTACTTTATTTTTTTGCTTTATTGTAAAATGTTGTGTTTTTATTTCTTTGCTCTGTTAAGCACTTTGAGCTGCACTCCGTGTATGAAAGGTGCTATATAAATAAAGATTATTATTATTATTATTACTAAACACTACAGTAACTTAGATTGAAATTACATGATATATTGTCCCTTTCCTTGCAAAGACATTTGATTGAAAACTATTTAGGGCGGTAGGCATATTGCTTTCATCTAATTGATGTGATAGTGATTGACTGTACCATAAAAACTGTCCAGCGGTTAAAGCCTAGCCGGGCTTTCCCTATTTCAACATTTGTCAGTTTGGAGTGACGGCTTATTACACATTTAATTATCACATGGGGAAATTATTTCATAACTGTCTGATGCTATTATTTCAATAATGTACCAACTGATAGCTAAGCTCCCTACCACCTTTGCTCTCATTATGTTCTTGCTTAATGTAATGCTTGTTATTGTTTTTAACATGTGCATTTGGCTAGGATAGGTTATTTACCTCTACTTTACAGTTACATTGTAGTTGCATTCATGTTGAGGTGACTATACTGTGTATATTACTTTGTTCTGAGTACAACTGTTCAATAGGCACTGAGTCATACCTTTCAATGAGATCTGAAGGTTAGAAATACATTCAATGTTTTAAAAAGCTATTTTGCATGAAGAATCAACCTGGTTGAAGTTACTTGGGGAATTACTGTTTTCTTACTTCACAGTCTAGACGATGTGTGATATGTGTTATTATTATTATTATTATTATTATTATTATTATTATTATTATTATTATTATTATTATTATTATTATTATTATTATTATTATTATTATTATTATTATTATTTGGGCTAAAGATACACCTTCAAAGGCACATTGCCTTTCGACTTTCAGCATCCCTGTGACTGGAGGTAGCCTCACTAGCTAAGATCAGCAGCCCATGTAGGCATGCAGGTCTATCATCTCCATCCTGCAGGTCTATCATCTCCATCCTGCAGGTCTACCATCTCCATCCTGCAGGTCTATCATCTCCATCACTCAGGTCTATCATCTCCATCACTCAGGTCTATCATCTCCATCATGCAGGTCTATCATCTCCATCACTCAGGTCTATCATCTCCATCCTGCAGGTCTATCATCTCCATCCTGCAGGTCTATCATCTCCATCACTCAGGTCTATCATCTCCATCCTGCAGGTCTATCATCTCCATCACTCAGGTCTATCATCTCCATCCTGCAGGTCTATCATCTCTATCACTCAGGTCTATCATTTCCATCCTGCAGGTCTATCATCTCCATCCTGCAGGTTTATCATCTCCATCACGCAGGTCTATCATCTCCATCCTGCAGGTCTATCATATCCATCCTGCAGGTCTATCATCTCCATCCTGCAGGTCTATCATATCCATCCTGCAGGTCTATCATCTCCATCCTGCAGGTCTATCATCACTCAGGTCTATCATCTCCATCACTCAGGTCTATATCTCCATCCTGCAGATCTATCATCTCCATCATGCAGGTCTATCATCTCCATCCTCTTACTCTCTTCCTCCACATTGTTCATCTCCAGGAGGATCAGTTTCAACGGCAGTGTCCTGGGTGCGTGTATGCTTTCGATGACGGAACTGCGCTCTGATTGGCCAGGTCATGTGACATGTGCGCCAATCGTGGGACAGCAAGTTCTGCGCCTGCAAACTACCTGGCGTTCTATCACCATGCTCTAAGACAAACTCTAACCTTAACCAACTACGAAAGAGTGCCTAAGCTTAACCGTCGGAATCAGGGCAGGCATTCTATCGCCATGCTCTAAGACAAACTCTAACCTTAACCTACTTCGAAAGAGCGCCTAAGCTTAACCATTGTAGAAACTTGCGGTCCCACGATTGGGCGTACATGTCACATGACCAGAAATGACCTGGCCAATCAGAGACGCGGAAATGCAGTTATGTTGTAGAAGGCATTCAGGCATCCTGGGTTCTGGGATAATGTTCTGGGGCCTGGGGAAATGTTCTGGGTTCTGGGAGAATGTTCTGGGTTCTGGGGAAATGTTCTGGGGTCTGGGGAAATGTTCTGGGGCCTGGGAGAATGTTCTGGGGCCTGGGAGAATGTTCTGGGGCCTGGGAGAATGTTCTGGGGCCGCCATCTTGTCCTGATTGTCATACAGTGGTGAGGACCATGTTCTCTTCTCTCCCTTTCGCCTTCATAGTCGGAATATCTTCTTCATCTGAAGATCCCTCATCATGCTCCAGGTTGTACTCCTCATGTACAAGTACAAGTCTTCAGTCCTCTACTGTTGTGGCGTTTGCAAATGAGCTGATTCAGTGAGACAGTGAGAGAGACAGAGAGAGAGACAGAGAGAGAGAGAGAAAGACAGAGAGAGAGAGAGAGAGAGAGAGAGAGAGAGAGAGAGAGAGAGAGAGAGAGAGAGAGAGAGAGAGAGAGAGAGAGAGAGAGAGAGAGAGATTTTTTTGATTTTAGAAAAACATTTATTTACATAATTCTCATTACAATGTACAATGTGTATGTCAATACAATTAAACAACTAACTACACATTATATCGGGCAACATGTGTCCCCATCACACATAAAACCACATGAGATCTCACAATACAAAAAATTCTAAAATACACCTGTCCTTCTGCAACACAACAAAAAAACATTGAAGCTCCACCCAAACAAAACAAGTATCCATACTTCCATTCAACACATAATATGTCATCAAGAACAACATATGAGCAACCCAAAAGGGTCCCGTCAGTCCATTTGTGTCAGTTTTTATCCAGCTCATGAAAAAAAAATATCCCCTTCATCAGGACCTTCCGTTCCACCGAAATAATCCTGCAACAGGTATTGTTCCCCGACACTCCGCGCTTCAGTCCAATCGTCCAGACAGACCCTGTTGTGACAGGCCGTCCTCAGCCCCAATAAAGAAGCCACTTCCTCTGACCTGGCTACATTCACAACATCTTTCAGTGTCATTGACCCAACTGCTTGCAGACACTGTCCAAGCCCAGATCTACTCCCTTCCCGAATGTCCAGCCGGGCTCCACACATCAGAAGCTCCATTATCATGGTAACATTATATTATCCAGTTTTCTGAGCTTCTGCACAATTTTTCTCAATCTAAAAACTTCCTGGGAAGTGTACCCCCCATTGTTCTTCAACCTCATTTGAGTCCTTGCTGAAAAAATAAACATCTCTAAATCTTCAAAAAAATCTTCCACTTTGACACTTCTCAAATTTTTTGTTGTGTGCAGGAACTTCTGTATCTGCCTGACTGCATACAATTTTTTCCGTTGTGAATCAGACACTTGAGAAGCATTTGGGAACTCATCTTCCTCAACACTTGAGATGTCATCCCCCCATTGTTTTCAATCTCACCCCATTGCTTTTCAACCTCATCCTCGTCCATGCTGGACTGAGAGGAACCTGTGTCTTCTACACCCTCCTGACTCTTTGACCAAACTTGTCACTCCTTCCTTATCCTGAGAGCCCACCCCTCCATCACTTCCCACCACGCCATCCACTGTCTGACTGTGTACATTGTCCACCACATTCAAATTTTCCCCTATTACTTCACTTGTCATATTTTTTTTATTCCTTTTTTTACCCTGACGCGGTGTTGGGCTTGGGGGGACAACAAAAACTCTGCTCTCCCCTTTTACCTCGCCACTTGTTGAAGGGGGGGCAGCATCTCTGATTCCCACCTCCTTACCTACACAACCACTGGTTGAGGGGGGAACAGCGTCTCCCACCCCTCCCTCCTCTGTACCTGCACCACCCGCACCACCCCCTGTTACCCCACAGTCGCCACTAGTTGAGGGGGGGGGAGCTTCCCTCACTCCTCCCTCCTCTGTACCAAGGCTCTGCTCCGTACCTGCTACACCGGTTCTGTGGCCCTGCATCTGGATACTATCTGCTGCGCTACTGACGGTCTGCAAAGGGCCACTGTTTACATTGCTGACGGTCTGCAGCGGACACCGTCTACACCGCCGACAGCCTGCAAAGGATCACCACCGACAGTGCTGACGGTCTGCAGCGGGACACTGTTGTTGTCACTGCTCTCAGCTCTGCGCTGCCACACTCCGAGTTCTCCCTTCTCTACACCTGCACTACGCGCAGCTTCGACTGGGATCACTGTCCCTGCTGCACTGCACGCAGGCTGAGATTGTGCGCCTCTCCCCTCTTCCCTCACACAGTCTCGGATTAAATGTCCCTCTTCCCCGCATTTGAAACATTTTGAGTTTCCAGAGTTCACAAAAACGACGTAATCAAAATCATCAACTCTTAATTTTAAAACCAAATCAATCTCTTCTCTGTTGTTCTCGAGAATCATTAAAACTTGGCGTCTATGTGACACAACATGTTTTAACAACGGAGATTTGCATCCAGATGACAGTTTTCTTATCGGGGAAATTATCCTCCCATATCTTGCAAGTTGATTTATCAGTACTTCGTCACTTATGAACGGCGGGATGTTATTTATATTAATCCTTCTGACTGGTGTGGAGAGAGGCTCCACTTTAATAAACACATCCTCGATATTGATTCCTGATTCAACAACCGAGTGCACCTTCTCAATACAGTCTAGGAAAATAACAACTCCACTGTTCATCCTCGTGGCTGATTTCACACTTTTATGTCCAACGACTTTACCTATTGCCAAGCTGCAATCCTATACGGACACATTAGAAGCATTAATCTTTACACCATGCTTCCTGCTCATTTTGGCAAACTCCATACTGGCGTCTGACGTCAGCCAGCAAACCAGCCTGGCCGATGCGACTGCCAAACAAACAAAACACTCCCACTTAACCCTATACACACCAAAAACACACAGCAACCCAACACAACACTATAATACAATATCCCATAAACAAATTAACAAAATAGACAGATAAAGATAGAAAAAAACTCACTACACCTCCAATCTCCAACCTCTCCAATCTCTCCAATCTCATTCCCAGCATGCACTGAGAGAGAGAGAGAGTGAGAGAATGAGAGAGAGAGAGAGAGAGAGAGAGAGAGAGAGAGAGAGAGAGAGAGAGAGAGAGAGAGAGAGAGAGAGAGAGAAAGAGAGAGAGAACAAGCTGATTATTTTTAATGATCCGATTCTTTTGAGCGGCTCTTTGGTACGAATGAAGGGAAAAACTGCAACATGGTATCATTCACTTCACGTGCGCTCTCTCAATTCAAGTGCAAGCTTTCTTTTAATCCAACATTGCAACTATTGCAACAAGCATTATTCGTTCGTTGAATCTGATCCAAATCTTATCCTATCATTATCCTAGTGATTATTCCGCAGATAAACCAACCATTTTGATTTAAGACTGATAAACCAAGTAACCCCCGCCCCCAGTCGCGGACTGGGACCATAATTCCTACTGGGAATTTGACTCAGGCAGGCAATATAATGCGGCGGAACGCATTTATAACGGGATGCTGAGGGGGGGAAATAAAACGCAAATTAACGAGTAGGAATGACTCGACTGTTAAGTTTGCTGAACAACTCACAGTTTAGCAGGGCAGCACAGACCACAGATCAGATCAATCACCATGGTAAGTTAACAGACGAAAAAGGGGCAACACAGCCCAATGCCTGATGCTGCACAGCGGCAGTTTTAAACGACAACATTATATTGTCCTACCTTAGATGCGCCGCGCCTGCTGCATGCATCCGATCCCACAACTTCATCTCCAAATGTGGCCTTTCTCTCCGGGCTGGCGCGGATGAAGGTCTTATTAGGGCATCAATGTCCAGGCGGTGGCGGTCACATAATCTTCTTTTGTTGAGGCTTCCCAAAAAAGTCTGACATTCATTTTTGCCTAATTTGGAGAGGTGGTCAGCTTTGTGTGAAATGTCTCTCTCTAGCTTAAGTTGTAGCTACAGAGCCGCCGTGTGTTACGACAACAAAGAACACGTTACTGTAAACCAACAGATACAGGTGATTAGTTCCTCCCTGACGTAGTGACCTTACAATTCATGTTTACAATGTTGCTGTTTTATTTTAAATGTTTATCTTTTAATTTGTTTCCATTAGTGTCTCAATTGAAATAAACAAATTAATGAATGAAATTAATTTGTTTTTGGATGACTTTATTTATTCTTGGGTAGGAATGCTAATACGTTACATGTTACCTATTTGTTCACTATAATAGAATTCAACATTGCCTACATAACTGCAAGTATAACAGGAAAAAGTTAAAACAAAAACAAAACATGCAATTGTAGAAAAGCTTCAAATCACAGCAAACATTATTTAAAGAAGAGTGCTTCATATTAGTGTGTGGACTCTGTGGAAAGGTGATGGGCAAGGCCAGATTAAGAATTCAGAGGCCTCTGGGCCAGAGTCTTGTGGAGGCCCCCACACACACATACACGTGCACGCACGCACAGTGGCGTTTTTATATGTAAAACATTGGTGGGGCAGCCACTAACCAAGGCTACATACCAGGCAAACTACAGTAATCAAAATTACAGTAATCGTTGTTCGCAAATTTCGCACCACATATCAGGCATAGGCTACAGGTAAGCCTGCATTGTTAGTCGTGAAAGCAAATTAATCTGTCCATGCTGAATTAAACCCTCTATTTTCCTCAGACTTTCCTTTTTTTGGATTTATCCATGGTTAGCTTACTGGGGGGTCGGAAACTCAAGATTAGCCACTTGCAGACGGCAGGGAGAGGCACGGGGTGTGACGTACTGTATATTTTAGTTGATGAAATATTTTTGTTGACTAAATATTTTTGTTGATGAAATATTTGTTCATTTCAGTGTCACAGTATGACATCGGAAATTTTTTTGGAGGCCCCTCGTCACTAGAGGCCCACGGGCCGCGGCCCAAACGGCCCGGTCGTTAATCCGGCCCTGGTGATGGGCAAATCCTTTTCTTTTAAAACTCTTGAACTAAAAAAACAAACATCTGGAATTTACTATTCAATGAGAGGAAATAAGAAAAAAGTTAAATTGTAATTAGTTTAATTACAGCAACCAACACTGTCTATAGCTAATTTCACTGTTCATAACAACTGCAGGGGGTGCATTTGTATATAACTCGCCCATTTATACAGTCAACAGCTGCAAAAAGAATTCTGATTGTATACAAGTCAATAGGAAAATGACCCAACTTCTCGATTTCTCCTTTTTTTGTGTCTTTGCTCCACGGAGCGTGATCTTTTTTTTTCGTAGCCTTTGTTTGAGAAGACGCTCTCTGATTGGCTAGCCTGCGTACAGCGAAGACCCTCTCTGATTGGTTTAGCTAACAAAGGCTACGGAAAAAAATCACGCCTCCAACGGAGGATTATCTAGCTACAAACATCAATCTGACATGCCCGCGCAGGCGCGCTGCCTCGCGCTGGGTGACAACAGACAAGGTAACTCATTCCTGCCGAACGAACGTATATTAGAGAGCACATCTCCAACTAGAAACACTTATACTGACCGTGGCCTGCTTCTGATTTCAGTGGCCTGACTACGGGCAACAAAATAATATAATATACAAATAAATAAAATAAAAAAACATTGCCAGTCTGACAGGGCCAGGCCATGCCAGTCTGCCAGGCCACCGGGAAAACTCCCGGTGCTCCCGATGGTCAGTCCGCTAGTGCCGCCCCCTAAAAACAACAATGATGAGCTCTTGGAAAGGAACGGAGCCAAAAGATCCAGCTCCCTTCAAAGAGCCATAAATCCCATCTCTATCTTGTAGAGTGAACTGTGCACGCATGGCTTCAGCACAGAGAGACATGGGGGCACTAGAATGTGGAGCACTTTCATAACATTATGGCCACAACCCTGACTCTTTCTTGTCAGTAAACACTATTTTCTCGCAAGAAAAGTCGATTTATTTTTCTCACTTTTTCTGTATCTTTTGCTCCCATCCCAATTTAGTCGTTATGCCAATTCCCTTCCTGGTTATTGCGCGCATTGCCCCACTGTCGGCCTAGGGAGGGTGTAGAACTACCACATGCCTCCTCCGATACATGTGGAGTCAGCTAGCCGCTTATTTTCACCTGACAGCGAGGACTCTCACTGGGGGAATGTAACGCGTGCAGAGGTTCACGCTATTTCCCCCCGATCCCCTCCCTGCTGAACAGGCGCCCCAACCGACCAGTAGGAACTGCAGTTTACAATGACCAGGACACATACCCCGCCGGCTTCCCACCCGCTAACTGCCAATTGTGTTAGTAGGGACGACTGACCAAGCCGGAGGTACCTCTGACAGCTGGATTCGAACCCAGAGTCTCTGCGGTGGTAGGCGAGTGCATTCTCCACTGCGCTACCCAGCCGACCTAAAAAAATTGTTGATTTTATTTTGTCTGAAATGATGATGATGATGATGATGATGATGATGATGATGATGATGATGATGATGATGATGATGAAGACTTTATTTCAGACTCAAGGTCCATATTACACATACAAAACAACAACAAGAATACAATAACAAAAGAAACAAGGCCAACAACATAGATTAAAATACATAAAGGCATCGATTCTAATGTTTCCACAAATCAGAGGAGTACCTTGTATCACTTTGTTTTACATCACTAATGGCACCTATTATCTTGTTTTTTTTACTCTAATAATCAACACATAAATTTAAATATCAAGTTCCTCAGCAGAGCATGGAAGGTGGGGACATTTGTAGTCACAAACAAATGGCTTGCACTAGTCCGTCTTGGGAGCTTAAGGAGGATCCTAAATGCATCACTATATGCTACCTGCAGTTTTTTCATTTTTGCTGTGCTATAATTACACCAGCGATGTGCAGTATGAAATGTACAATGTACAAGTACAATAGGCTCTGAACAGGCTTATTTTCACATTGTCTGTACACATATAAAATGTCCATTCCAGCATATTGGCCTGTGCATACAGTTTGCAGCACTGGCGCTGCACATCAACATCATCACACATGTCATCAGTGATATTGTGACCCAAATATCGCACACTCTTCACCACATCTAGAGCGCAGTCAGACAGCAAGAAGGAGGGAAACTTTTGCTTCTGGTCCTCCTTTAGTTTTCACTAACATAACAACACTCTTGTTAGGGTTGAATTTGATATCATGTTGTATACCATACACAGAGCAGATTTTAAGCAATTGCTGTAAACCAGCACTATAGGGGGACAGTATGACTAAATCATCAGCATAGATCAGATGGTTGATAAGGCTCTCCCCCACCATACATCCAGTCTTACATTCCCTTAGTTTAGTGGAGAGATCATCCATATATACATTGAACAGGAAGGGAGACAAAATCTCGCCCTGTCTTACTCCATTACCCACATTAAAATGAGCTGACATAGAATTACCCCATTTAACTTGTATAAGCTGATGGGCATACCAAAATGCAAAAATCCTAACTATGACCTTAGGAACCCCTCTTTGGGACAGTTTATGGAACAGTATGTTATGATTTATTCTATTGAATGCCTTAGAGACATCCATAAAGCATAAGAACATTGTAGAGTTCTGTCTTCTTGGTTACTATTTATTTTAAAGCATATATGCACATGTCTGTTCCATGTTTTCATTTAAAGCCAAACTGATTATCACTGGTGAGAATGTACATTTCTGTTCTATACAATAAGATTCTCTCCAGCACCTTAGATAGTATGCTGGCTAATGCAATTGGCCGATAGTTGTCTTTGCTGTTAATTGTACCTGTCTTGTCTTTGATAATAGGCACAAGTTGAACTGCTATCATGGAGTCAGGTAAAATACCATGTTTTAAAAAGCCAGAAAAGCACAAAGCGAGGAGAGGGATGACCTTATGGCTGGCATGCTTTAGATGGTGTGGTTCTCACAGGAAAACGTAGTTAGGGGTGCATGAGGTGGGGTAAGGGCTAATGCTCTATGCCACGAGAACGTTTTGGTTTTGTCCGAGTTCAAACATAAGCACACACATTCTCTCTTTCTCACACTATGTGTGTATATGTGTGCGTGCATGCCCATGCGTGTGTGTGTGTGTATTTTTGTGTGAATGACATGTACATGTTTATATGATAAGATGAGATCCTTGGTTTTCTTGGTGTCCGGGGCCAGGTTGTTGTTGGCGCACCAAGTGCTGGACCTCCTCCCGGTAGGCCGACTCATTGTTGTTTTTGATAGGACCCACCACTGTTGTGTCATCTGCAAATTTGATAATGGCATTGGAGCCATGTACAGGTGTGCAGTCATGGGTGAAGAGGGAGTAGAGGAGAGGGATCGGCACACATCCCTGTGGGACACTGGTGTTCTGGGTGAGGGTGGTGAAGGTGAGATTGTCTCTAAGCTAACATGGTCTGTTGGTTAGGAAGTCAAGTATCTAGTTGCAGACGAGGTTTGTGTGAGGATGGGATTTGGCGGAGCCCAATAGCAGAACACAGGAGGAGAGAGAATGGAGCGTTTTAGGGTGTTTTAATATAGTTTCCCCAAGCAGACAGTTTGACAATTGGAATGTGCGACAGACAGGTACAGGAATGTTCTTGGGGTTAGTACAGGTGCACTCCTTGTGCAGTACGGGAGAATGTTCTTGAGGTTAGGACAGGTGCACTCCTTGTGCAGCACGAGGCAGGTAGACCCTGGGCACATGGAGAACAAAGGTTAGGTCAAGGAATATCAACGAGTACAGGTTTGCAAGGCTTAGGTTCAGTCTTCGTACCTAGGAAGGTAGTTTAACCCTTGTGGCTTCCTAAGGATTTTGACACTCACTGGGCTTAAGAGATGAAATGATACATCATGTTTAAAGCCATATAATTTTAACTGTTTACTATTTAAAAAAAAAAAATTCCCCATGATTAACACTAATAGCCCAATCTCAAGATATCTGTAACAAATTACAAATATTTCCGAATTTTAACCACTTATATTTGTGTTTGTTTGATACCAAGTCTGTTTTTATTGAAAAAATTCATATTCATATCCATCATCATATTTCTATAAATTTTAGACACCATATTACAGCGTGTGAAAAATGGACAAAATTCCTGTGAATAAGAATCTGCCATTATAAAAAAGAAAGGTTGACTATTTCGGTCAGAAATAGCGGTCAGAAATAGCCGTTAGTAAGCGTTAATAAGCACCGGTTAGTACTAATCTATTACTAAAAGGTATGTATTGTTTTTTTTTGAATGCCTGGTGTAATTATTCTGTTTATTTATCGATATATGATGTGAAAATTAGAAATTAGAAAAAAAATAAAAAATAATTGACTTGCGGTTTTATTAACATGGAAGTGGATGGGATGAAAAGTGACGCTAGGGATATGGGAGGTACCCTATATGACAAACTTTTTTTTTAGAGCGTTTCAAATCATAATCTTTTGACATAATGAAAATATATGTAAAATGAAGATATGGCCCCAATTTCATGAAATAATAATAAACACAGACACCGCTGTGCTCACACACAAAGTCAAGAAAGTAGAAAAATAGTAGAAATCATGACCAGGAAGCCACAAGGGTTAACACTCCCACACAGATGGAACAGGATCTGCCAGCTGAAGTACCATCTTGTTGATGAGGGGATGAGTGACAACCGTGTTGCGTGAAGAGCTGGCAGCGTGTGAACCCGGGGAACGGATGCTGCCCATATATGGGTGTGAGAGGATAAGGGGTGAGTGAGGCTTCCGTCGTGAATGTGGGGGAGGATGAGGAGGAGTGAGGAAGGCTCTCGCCGTGATTATGACAGTTTGGAGAGTTTGGAGGGGGTGATGGTGTTGAATGCTGAGCTGACAAACAGCATTCTATGCTCCTCTTCTCACAGTAGGCACATTGGTAGGGGACAGCTTCTCGAAGCACTTCATGATGATGGGGGTGCAGTGCAACAGGGCAGAAGTAATTAAGGTTCGCTGCAGAGGAGTGTTTTGGCACTGGCATGATGGAGGTGGTTTTGAAGCATGGGCTAGTGACAGCTTGAAGATGTCAGCTACTGTAGGACCTCAGTCAACTGCTCAGCACAATTCCTGAGCACACAACTGGGGATGCCGTCAGGGCCAGCAGCCTTACTTGCATTAGTCCTGCTCAGTGCAGCACACAAGTTGGTGGGGGAGAGAGTGTGAGGGGTTGGTTGTCAGCAGGGAGAGCAGCCTTGACGGCCGCCTCCTGGTTGTTCCCGTCAAAGTGGGCCTACAGGTTATTGAGCTCATCGGGGAGGGAGGGGTCAGTGGGGTCAGTCAATAACAGAAGGAACTGGGGGACTTTTTAAAAGACAGGTCAAAGACCGGATTCTGGTCCTCTTGAGTGGTGGAGACGAAATGCAGTTATCCGTGGCTGGCAACTGTAGCCACGCAATTGCTTTGCATCCCTGCCACTTCAATCCCCTGAGTGCAGATTTTGTTTTAAGATGGCTTTATTGTAAGCAAAACGAGAAATTCCCTGTTGCTAAAGAATGTGGACACGTTGGTCTTTCTGTCACCCGCTAAAGCGGGTGGAGCACTCATATCATTCAAGTCTCTGTTAGGTGTAATTCATGTTTTTGCTTTGATTGGATATGGTTGTTTATTTAGTTTGATCAATACACACTTGAAGGCACAGTTTTATTTATTGCTTTTGTCATGTGTATTTATTGGGCTTTTTATTAAGCCTCAACTATTTCATATAAAGAGACAATTTTACTTTGATTAGACCTGTATAAAGATACTATTTCACTTTGATTAGACCTGTATAAAGAGGCTATTTCACTTGTATTAGGCCTGTATAAAGAGGCAATTTCACTATGATTAGGTCTGTATAAAGAAAGAGGGGATTTTGTTTGACTATAAACCCATTTATTTTGTGGATTAACCTACTGCTGGCAACAAATACTTAATTTCTTGGCATAGGCTGCACAGGCTGTTTCTTTTTCATTATGCCTATGATCAGTTTAGTTTGATAGACTAAGGCTGTAATTGATTTAATTAGATTATTGCACATTTTGTAGCCAATCAAATGTCAATGAAGAAATTAGCATAATAATTACAATAATAAAGCCTGCATGTGATAAAGACATAATTAATAAAAACAGCTAATTTTAAGGAAGTACATAACCCCTCCAACCCTAATATTTGATGATAATTGGTACTGAAGCTTTGAAGCCCAAAAAAAGGTCTTCAGGACAGCCCTACCAATAGAAAAGCAGATGATATTATTCAAAAGACGGACGCTCCCTCCTTTCCTCCTATTCTGACCTATTTTGACTGACTTTGTCTTCTCTTGGCTTGCTGTGATGTGAAGGAATTCCGCTGCCGAGAATGGACAGCTGACCTATAATAAAAACGACAACTAAACTGTCAGCACACGCCAGAGCTAATGTCATCAATGAAACTCACTCCTACTCTGGACTGTGCGGCAACATTTTGTGGGGCAGATGCTCAAACTATGCCACTGACACGCCGAAAAAAGGGAGGGGTAAGTGTCCCTATTTTAAGTAGGCTACCTGTCTTTTTATGGAATCTGTCCTGTTTAAAATAATTTTTTTAGTTAAAAAACACACAAGTGTGGGTGCAATGTTAGAGGGGACGTTGAAAATGGCAGGCAAAGATAGGAAGGGCTACTTTAAATTGCATACATTCAGTCCAACACGTGAGTTCCTAATATTAAACCTTGCGAGGCCAACGTTGAGCCCCAAACCCACAGGCCAAACCCTGGATGAATTCCCACACCCATTAAATTATTCCACAGATGCTCTTGAACTCAAATGAAAATAATCTGAAATTCAGACCATGCCGAGTTGAGCCCTCAAACTCTTTACACATGATATTGCCAACGATTACAGTTATTTATTTAGAACTCGCCGTCACTGACATCTCCCTCACCATCGCTGTCATGGTGTTCTCGCTAGAAATAGAGTTAATCATTAGAACATGATGGAATGGCCTTGGTCTCTGGCAGAAACGCTACTGTGAGAGAAAACACCATGCCCCACGCTACTCTTCATAATGCACAATTTCCTGTCGACCGGCTGTTGTATAATCCAACAAACTCAATTCCCCCCGATCTCTATCAAGAGAAGAAGAGAAGCGGCGGATGCATCATCCTCTTTTTAAACTAGTAAGGGCATAACAGCTAACCACACCCGGTGCAAGACAAGACAAACACACCCCCCAGTACCTTTGGCAAAAGGTAATTAACAGCCGAGGCAGACAGAAGCCTCCTAGGGCGAGGCTCTCTGAGACGGCGTGGTGAAAGAGATTGCCTTGGCAGCACACAAACGTTACACTGACTGCACAGGGCAAACACAGCTACCGAGGATTACCACTGGTCCTGATAGGACCTTGTCAGTCCTGCAAATTGTCCTCAGAGTTGATGGGGGGTGGGGGGTGGTGCTCTGGCCATACATTTGCCTGTTCAGCACTGAGCCTCCTTATTTGCTAGGCAAATAGAGAATAATTAATGCTTGCTCCATTTGAAAAGTAATGGAATGTGAGTTTGAATATGTACTCATGCTCTCTTCCTTCATTTATTCCAGTGGTGATTCTGGAGGTCTCTCAAACGTAGACATAGACCTTCACTTCTCTGCTTTGGTCTTCATGAGGGTTGGGGCCCAGGAAGCTACCGTGTTGTAATCATCTCACTGTTCACCGAAGAGCATACCTGTACATACAGAGTTTGGTTCAAAAGAAGGATATGGATTAGGATAGGTTCAGCATTAGAATAGGTTCAGCATTAGGACAGGTTCAGCATTAGGATAGGTTCAGCATTAGGATAGGTTCAGCATTAGTGTAACTGAGGGGTACAATTCCCTGACTGTATTGAGAGTATGGTATCATTAAACCACTACTTAGTTATGTACTTTAATTACTGGCCATACAGTACACGGTATATATGGTGAACACCCACACAATAATACGGCTTAACAAAGAAAGTAGATTACAATATTGAGAATTATGAATTGCGCTTATATGGCGAAGAACACTTAAGTAGGTCAAGAGCGTAAGTCCATGAGCATATTACGATGGGTATAATTAATACCACCTGTAGCATAAGAATTATATAAGGCACACTCGTAGTCAGCTGGAGATACTAAGGGGGTTCCCTCCGGTTGTAAGCCAGCAAGGGAGAGGAATTGTCGGGAGCAAAGTCTGGATCAACGAGGAATAAAGAGACTCCAGATACAGGAGACGGTGCAATAATCCTTTGGTCCGTAGACAAAGCAACAGCTATACTCTGGTATGCATGGCAGCATGGATGAAAGCTAGCCAGCCTCTGTGGGTCCTAGAGGCGGGCTCGACGGTGCTCCTCACAGGGTAGATCCCACACAGCAGTGGGGTAGACGGTTCTCTGCTCCAGCAGCCACAGTACCAAAGCAATATAATCCAGCCGGAAAGGGCTCTGCATTCGTCGGTGTAGGTTCTCCGGTGTACATATCCACACGGTTCTCGTCTAGGACTCCTCGGATGGCGGCACGAGGTTAGGCCGCCCAGCCTGGATAAGTGCACTAGCTCGGTACGACGAACCGGTGGTAATGCTGGTCACTGTAGAACGGTAGCCGCACGATACACTATACATAATAGACTATTACTTTAAAATAGAATAAGTCGAACTCGACGATACAGCGTTATACTCTGACACGTTAGCTATCAATTCGCACGCGGTTCTCAAGGCTCTATTTAGGGGCAAAAAGGGCCCACTTCACAGCACGTTGTATCGTGGTGAAGGCTTCAACTTGTTGGTCTAACTAACTGCTGTATCCACCTGCAACGTATTTATACGTAGTGCCAACCTCATTTCTGTCTCGTATTACTGCGCAAACCTGGGCATGTTGAGACATGTCTTAGCGGTGGCTTTGAACTCGACATTGGGGGTATGGTCGTTGGCGCCTAGGGGTCGCTGTCCAATAGGAGAACGAATATTATGGTCTGGCCTGTACCTAGGTAAAGGGATATTCCGTGTATATGTACAAAGAATATACAAGGGATATCAGACGATATACAAATATTATACAATATATCTCAAGTAATAAATATATATATTCGGTTTAATCTGACCCTTTGTAACAGCCGCCTCCTAATTAGTCCGCACCTAATTAGATAAGCAGAGACAGATTAACCATCTTGTCCACTACTCAATGTCCATTGTGAGGAGTAGGGCAATTCACAAAGTCAGTGGGTCATGGTCGTCATCAAGGGAATCAGGTAGCCTTGGCAACTCTATCAGCCTCGCCACGGGTCGGGTGTATGTCCGTCCCTGGACGAGCACTTCTGCCGCTCTGACCTTTCCGTCGGCACCAGTGATCACTTTGCTTACGCGGCCGGCCGGCCACATAGCTCGGGGTAGTGACTGGTCTATAATCATGACGACTGTGCCCTCCGTCAAATTGTCTCTTTCTTTTACCCATTTCTGGCGGGCCTGTAGAGACGGTAGATAGTGGAGGAGGAAACTGTTCCAAAACTTGTCAGCCAATACTTGACTGTACCTCCACATTCTTCGGCCGTTCGCTTCCTCAGGTCTGTACACTGTCTGTGGGAGCGCGGGGTCCAGCCGCCCCATCAAGAGAGTGTTGGGGGTGACTGGGTCGACATCTGCTACATCACTTGAGACGTAACCGAGGGGCTTTGAGTTCAATACTCCCTCGATCTCCGTGAGGACTGTCGTGAGGACTTCTTCCGCCACGGTCTGGGCCCCAAGCACGGCGTACAGGGCTGTCTTTATTGAACGTACTTCTTGTTCCCAGGTTCCCCCGAAGTGAGGGGCGTTCGGGGGGTTAAACTGGAAATCAATCTGAGAGGGAGCGAGGTGGGTCTTAAGTTCTGGGCCCATAGCTTGGAAGCTCTCTCTCAGCTCTCTTTCTCCGCCTTTGAAGTTTGTCCCGTGATCAGACAATAATATAGACGGTTTTCTTTTCCGCGCTGTGAATCTCCGGAAGGCCATAAGGAATGAGTCCGTACTCATGGTTGGAAGGAGTTCTATGTGTATCGCTCGGGTGGTCATGCATTTGAATACAATACCCCACCTCTTCTCCGTCCCTCTTCCTTTCTTCACATACAGCGGGCCGAAGCAGTCCATACCGGTGGAGTGAAAGGGCTTGTCGCCGAGTCGGAGGCGACAGGGGGGTAGGTCAGCCATCCTGGGTATACTGGGCTGTGCTCGCCACTTGCGACAGTCTAGACAGGTCCGCTGGAAGCGTCGTACTGCTTCTCTTCCTTGCAGTATCCAATAGCGACGTCTGATCTCAGCAAAGACTCTCTCTGCCCCAGCGTGGTGCACGTCCTCGTCGTATTTCTTTATGATGAGCTCTGTGACCTTGTGTCGGCTGTTGAGAACTATCGGGAACTTGACATCGTCCGTTAAGTCCGGGGCCCTTCTCAGACGACCACCCACTCTGATGAGATCATGGGCGTCGCGCTCAGGGGCCAAGTGGAGCAGTCTGCTGTCTGACGGGACTGGCTTTGATCCCTGCAGACAGTCTAGCTCGTCGGGGAACGAGTCTCTTTGGGCTCGCTGTAGCAGAAGGAGTTCTGCTTCTTCGTAATTAGCTGCATTAATGTCAGTAGTGGAGGGAACCTCAGGGTGGTGCCACAGGAATGTCTTTAACTGCGCACTCTCAAGGGTAGGGCAGTCGTCTATGTTGGGGTCTGTGGGGACTGGTGTGTGCGTCAACCCACAGAACATAGATTTCTTCATCTCTGCCTCCTCTTGACTAGCCTCCCGTGGGGTGGGGTTAGGCCACTCCTCTTCCGGGAGCTTGAGGAACTCGGGACCGTCACTATAGAGATTGTGACGTGTGAGGTCATCCAGGGACATTCCCCGTGTGATCACGTCTGCTGGGTTCTGTTTTGTGTCCACGTACCTCCAGCATGCTGATTCTGTTAAATCTTGGATCTCTGTGATTCTGACTCCCACGAAGACCTTGTATCTACACGAATCGGACCGGATCCATGTGAGTACGGTCATGGAGTCTGACCACAGGATTGTTCTTTGCACCGGGATGGTGAGTTCACGTTGGATTAACGTGGCGAGTTGCGCTCCTACTAGGGCTGCGCAGAGCTCTAGACGCGGGATCGATTGTTGCTTGCGGGGGGCTATTCTTGAACGAGCCAGGATGAAGGCGGTATGTATTTCTCCTCCCTTCTCTCGGGCCCGCAAGTAGGCCACCGAACCGTAGGCTACTTCGGAGGCGTCGCTGAAGACGTGCAGGTCCATCTGACACGTCTCCAGCCGCACTGTGGGTGGGAAATAGCTGCGGCGTATGTTGACACCTGGGAGCGAGCTGAGTTCTGTTTCCCACTCTCTCCATGTGGAAGCAAGGTGGTCGGGTATGGGGTCGTCCCAGCCCTGGTCCTTGTCCCACAGCTCTCGTACAATCATCTTTGCCCTGGTGGTGTAAGGTAGAATACATCCCAACGGGTCATATTGTCTGGCGAGTGTTCTGTATACACTCCGTCTGGTGGTCGGTAGTGAAATCGACCTTCCCTGCTCCTTGGTCAGGGGTGTGTGTCTATAATGGAGCGAGTCTGTTTTGAAGCGCCAGACTAGTCCTAATGTCATTTCTTGGGCTTCACCTGGGATGGTCGCCATCCAGGTCTCGCTGCTTGCTGCCTTGTCCTCTGGGGAGAGGCTGCGCAGTACTTGAGGGTCGCTGCTGGCCCACTGCCGGAGATCAAAGCCGCCTTTGATCAGGGAGGCGCGGAGCAGAGCACGACGCCGCCAGTCAGTTTTCTTTATGTGTCCCGCTGTGATTAGCTTGTCAATCTCAGCGCGGTACACAGTGGCTTGAGCGGGGTCTCTGGCCAGACGCCGCTCGGTGTTCAGTAGATATCGCTCCGTCGCTTCTTTTGAGGCGTGGAAGGTGGGCATACCCTCTCGCCTCAAGAGTGGAGTTGCGTATCTCATCACTCCATTGACCTCGACTCTCTTTGTCCCCTGCTCGATGAGGGCTATGGCATAAATGTCTTCCTTGGAACGAATGTGTTTCTTTTCGTTCTTAAAGGGCATTGTCTCTAGTGTCCATAGCCTCTCGACGTGCTGTAAGAGGGTGGTGTCTTCTTCTGTCACTCTGGAGTGGAGGCAGCGAGTGGCTGCTGGTCGGTTGGGAGACCTGGAGAAGGGGCCTTGTAGTGTCCATCCTAGGCGGGTCTCGACTGCTGCTGGACAGCCTCTGGGCCCAATGTGGACCCGGTCCGTCGGGACGATGAGGTGTGCGTGGTCGGATCCTATGAGCAGGGTCGGGGTGGCGCCGTCTATGAGCGGTATAGGTAGTTGACGCAGGTGCACGTATTTTTCCATCAGCTTGGAGATGGGGTAGGTGTACCGCGACAGGCCTATGTCTTGGCTGGTGAAAGCGTTAGTGATCCTATACCGCCTCTCTGGCTGCCCGCTTGCTGCGATAGTGAAGGAGACGTTCTCACCCTTTATTGTCTTCAGGTCTCTTCTTATAGTACGAATCGTCATCGTTTCTTCGCTCCCCCGCAGACCCAGCTGGGCTGCAGCGGATGCGAGGAGGAGAGTCTTTTCTGACCCATCGTCAAGGACGGCGTAAGTGTCCATGACCTTGTCCTCGTAGCTTAATGTCACTCGGACCACCTTCAAGAGCACCCGGGAGCTCCCGCTGCTGGCGGGGTCAATATACATGACGCTTACTCCGGTGCTGCTTGGGGGTGCGGGTTTCTTCCTGTTGCTGTCATGCAAGACGTCCAAGTGGGCTCCGTCACACCGGCTGCACCTCTTCTTCAAGCGGCACTCGGCTGCCATATGGCTGCGCGCACAGCGGTAGCAGCGGCGGTTGGACTTTATCCATTGACTCACCTCGTCGGCGGTCATCTTCTTGAAAGTGTCACATTGTGACAGCCAATGTTCTTTCTCGCAGTACTGGCATACAATCTTCCACTTCTCTTTCGTCGAGGGGGTGCTGTGGTTCTTGTTCCGCGGTACTGATTCGGCTTGGTGCATGGCGGTCACCAGCCTGCGGTTATCGTTGGATCTCCGAGGTCCATCTCTGGGGCTTGGTCCACTCCGCACGAACGTATCCAGTCGTAGGCTGCTGACTTCTCTCGCGAGGAAGTCGGCCAGGTCTAGGAGGGATGGCTCGGGACCGTTGGGATCACGGTGGTCTCTTTGCCGCCTGAAGCGCTCTTGTCGGGCGGGAGGAAGCTTCTCTAATATCCTTTCTACATTAGAGTTAGCGTACAGTCCGTGTCTACCCTTTTCCCTTTGTGCCCCCAGCATCCCTACCAGGGATTGTACCTTGATAGAGAGGTCATCCAATGAGCGATTGTCTGTGGCTGGGGGGAGCCGGTCAATATTCCTTATCTCTTGTATCACGTAGTCCCATATGCGTCCATAACGTTGGTCGAGGGCTACTAGAGCCGCGGTGTATGGGGTACTTGAGTTGGAATATGCCAGCGCTATATTATGCGCTCTGGGCACCTTCAGGTGCTTGAGGAGGATAGCATATTTGTACGTCTCATCGGGGACGTCGGACATCATAGTCTCTAAGCACATCCGTAGTTCCGTGTACTGTGCTCTGTCCTCGTGTGTAAAATCCGGGAACGTCGGTGTGCCAAGGTACGATGCCATGGATGGCTGGCACATCGGTGAGCGTTGGGGGAGAGGCCTCCTGGGCGAGTCTCCCTGTACGTGTCGTCGTGGGCTGGTACTTGGTGGGTACCAAAGCCCGGGTACCCAGGTGCTGTTCCTCGGGGCTGGCGGTGCATCAAACTCACCCTTGAGTTGAGTCGGGGGTCTGTAACGCAGGGCCTGGGGGGTAAAGTCTGGGCTGTACTGGACCTCCTGGTCCTGTGGAGTACGATGCTGCTGGTGGGCTTGACTTTCCTCCTCTTCCTCTTCCTCTTCCTCTGCTAGGTCTTCTAGATCTTGCAGTCGTCTATTCAGTCTCTCGGCGGCATAGGCCGGTTCTTCCCGGTTGCTGGGTCTCGCATGGACCGGTCGGGGAGGGGGTTCGGAGACGTGGATAGGCTCTTTCTGTTGGCCGGGCTCCGGGTCGCTTGGTCGGGTAGGGGAAGGTGCCCTAGACCCTTGTCTTGACGATGCCCTGGAGCTCCGTGCGGAGGGAGGGGGTGTCGCCCTGGCAATCAATTGCTCCATTATCTGCGCTTGTAGTCGGTCGCGCTCTGCTTCGCGCTTGATGTGAGCGAGGTCGCGCTCTGCTTCGCGCTGGGCTTGGGCTGCGTCGCGCTGTGCATTGGCGGCGTCGCACTGGGCATCGGCGCGGTCTCTTTCAATATTCTCTTCCGTCTGGAGGCGTCTGGTCTCCAGGCGTATGCGGTCGTCTTCACTCCTTTGCTGCGCCTGGAAGCGCTCTCGCTGGGTCGCAGAGTGTTCGCGTTCACTAAGGGCTTGCGCTTGGAGTTGCGCGTGAAGGCGCTCTCTTTGGTCTGCAGATTGTTCGCACTCACTCAGTTGTTGAGCCTGCAGGCGTTCTCTTTCCATGGTAGAGTGCTCGCGCTCACTTAGCTGTTGCGCCCGGAGGCGCTCTTGTTCCATGGAAGAATGTTCGCGCTCGCTAAGCGTCTGTGCTTGGAGTCGATCGCGTTCGGTGGAGGCTGCCAGGGTGGCGATGAATGCCTGCGCCAGCATCTTGTCCGCCTCGCTGGGGGAAGACACTGATGGAGGTGATCGGCTTCTGACAGTGCTCGTTGGAGATCCGTTCTCCTGGCACGCTCCGAGGAGGTCTATCTCCGGGGCGCGCTTCTCTTCTGGTAGTGGGTCGGGTTCCGTCCCTGGAGCGCTTTCTTTATCCTGGAGCTCTCCGGGGACCGTCCCGTTGACGTTGTCGGGGGGTATAGTCATGTCATGTCCCTCCTGGTCCCCCCCGTGAGCTTGGTCAGTTACGTTAGAACCCACTAGGGTCTCTACTGGCAAGGTCGCCTGGTCGTTAGGGTTTGACATGCTTTTACTATCCGCTTTTCCCGCATTTAACGTCTGTATAAAGCTAGGTATTAGACTGGCAGCGTAGTCCTCTAGGTAAGGAGGTGGCTGACGTCTGCGCTGCGGGCGTTCTAGCTTAGGAGAGCCGTTTGTGGAGTGTTCACCGCTGGCCATGGTTAATATCAATATTATATTTAGATATTACACTGATATTCATCCGGCTCGAAGGACCAATTGTAACTGAGGGGTACAATTCCCTGACTGTATTGAGAGTATCGTATCATTAAACCACTACTTAGTTATGTACTTTAATTACTGGCCATACAGTACACGGTATATATGGTGAACACCCACACAATAATACGGCTTAACAAAGAAAGTCATATTTAGAAGTATTTATTAGCAGAGCAGCAATAGTAGATTACAATATTGAGAATTATGAATTGCGCTTATATGGCGAAGAACACTTAAGTAGGTCAAGAGCGTAAGTCCATGAGCATATTACGATGGGTATAATTAATACCACCTGTAGCATAAGAATTATATAAGGCACACTCGTAGTCAGCTGGAGATACTAAGGGGGTTCCCTCCGGTTGTAAGCCAGCAGGGGAGAGGAATTGTCGGGAGCAAAGTCTGGATCAACGAGGAATAAAGAGACTCCAGATACAGGAGACGGTGCAATAATCCTTTGGTCCGTAGACAAAGCAACAGCTATACTCTGGTATGCATGGCAGCATGGATGAAAGCTAGCCAGCCTCTGTGGGTCCTAGAGGCGGGCTCGACGGTGCTCCTCACAGGGTAGATCCCACACAGCAGTGGGGTAGACGGTTCTCTGCTCCAGCAGCCACAGTACCAAAGCAATATAATCCAGCCGGAAAGGGCTCTGCATTCGTCGGTGTAGGTTCTCCGGTGTACATATCCACACGGTTCTCGTCTAGGACTCCTCGGATGGCGGCACGAGGTTAGGCCGCCCAGCCTGGATAAGTGCACTAGCTCGGTACGACGAACCGGTGGTAATGCTGGTCACTGTAGAACGGTAGCCGCACGATACACTATACATAATAGACTATTACTTTACAATAGAATAAGTCGAACTCGACGATACAGCGTTATACTCTGACACGTTAGCTATCAATTCGCACGCGGTTCTCAAGGCTCTATTTAGGGGCAAAAAGGGCCCACTTCACAGCACGTTGTATCGTGGTGAAGGCTTCAACTTGTTGGTCTAACTAACTGCTGTATCCACCTGCAACGTATTTATACGTAAGGTGAATAATCTAGTGCCAACCTCATTTCTGTCTCGTATTACTGCGCAAACCTGGGCATGTTGAGACATGTCTTAGCGGTGGCTTTGAACTCGACATTGGGGGTATGGTCGCTGTCCAATAGGAGAACGAATATTATGGTCTGGCCTGTACCTAGGTAAAGGGATATTCTGTGTATATGTACAAAGAATATACAAGGGATATCAGACGATATACAAATATTATACAATATATCTCAAGTAATAAATATATATATTCGGTTTAATCTGACCCTTTGTAACAATTAGGATAGGTTCAGCATTAGGACAGGTTCAGCATTAGGATAGGTTCAGCATTAGGACAGGTTAAGGATTTACCTTCAAAAAGTATACGCGTTCTCTCGTCCCTCAACAACCATTAAAGTGCCTTTAAAGCGCTGGGCATGCGACTCCCAGCTGCTTCAGCAGAGATGTTCAGTGGCAACGAGTCCAAGACTAAGCTTCTCCTCTACAGCTCCAAGGTGTATCAGGGCTATAGTAGACTAAGCTTCTACACTCTACAGCTCCAAGGTGTAGAGTAGGCTATAGTATTACATTCCGGTCTCAGACCCGGACCTGTGCCTATTGGTCTCGTCTCAGTCACTGCTAGGCATCATGTTTGAGGATGCTCAGAGCACCTC
Organism: Notolepis coatsorum; assembly: GCF_963971535.1. Classification (NCBI taxonomy): domain Eukaryota; kingdom Metazoa; phylum Chordata; class Actinopteri; order Aulopiformes; family Paralepididae; genus Notolepis; species Notolepis coatsorum. Next base: position 59,376 of record NW_028172607.1, read on the forward strand.
TATAACCATTGCACTCTGAGGGTTTATTCGTTCATTTGTTGGTTGGTCGGTTCATGCATGCGCTCAATCGCTTCCTTGTTTACACAAAGCTGCAATGCTGGAATTGCCACCCACACACTGAACTGCACATCTCTAATAACCCACTGATAGATCATATTTTCCATTGTAAATGGTTGTATTGTAGATACTTCAGTAATGCAATGACCAACCACCAACCACCCACGGAAAGCCAGTAGAAAATTGGCAGTGGCAGATAACTCTTTTAATTCAGTACAAGCCAGTTTGTAATTGTCTTGTTTCAGTGAAAAACAAGTTTGTATTTTTGGCTCAAATACACATTATGCAACCTGCTCATTTCACACATTCACGTTGTTTTTGCGGTTAATATGGTTATAATGATGCTATTTCAGAAACTCAATACCAGCAGATATGTCATGGGATCATGCACCTTAGCCGGCCCCTCACTTTAAACTCTCTCATTATTCTCACATTTCTTGTCAACCTTTAATAAACGTGAGCTTCGGTGATTGCAGGTCTATATCACCTACTTTTCAGGTAAAAATCAAATCAAATTTATTTATATTTATTTATAAGGCCCGACAACACACATTAATGTCCCTATGGGCCGTACATGTCTTCTTTAAACACGTCAAGAAGAAAACATAACAATAAGTCAAGAACAGAACAAGAAGACCATAAGGTCCAACAAATTTTAAATAAATGCAAATAGGGCGGTTAGGTGGCCGAGCGGAGATTGCGTTCGTCACCAGCCCCGGAGCTGTGAGCTTGATTCGCCTGTTCGAATCCAGCTCACAGCTCCGGGGTTGTCACCAGCTTGGCTGGCCGTCTGCACTGATACAATTGGCTGTATCAGAGGGTGGGAGAAGCTGGCGGGGTGGGTCCGGGTCGTTGTAAACAGCGACTCCTACAGTTCGGTCGGGGCGCCTGCTAAGCGCGGATTGGACTTGAGGGGGATAGTGTGGTCCTCCCACACGCTACGACCTCTCAATGAGAATCCGAGCTGCCAGGTGAAAAGAAGCGGTGATTGGCTGGACGTGTGTCGGAGGAAGCACGTGGTAGCCTCCACTCTCCCAGATGATCTGACTGTGGGGGGTAAGTGCGCAGCGACCAGGAAGGGACTGGGAATTGGCATACGACTAACATTGGGATGGGAGAAAATCGGAGGAAAATGGAGGGGGAAAAAGACCAATAAAAAAAATAAAAAATAAATGCAAATAAATGAAAGAATGCAAGCACTCCCAGACATACCCCACGCGAAGGTAAGGAAAAACTCACTAAAACCTAACAATAGGGAAAAATGTCACCAACATGACTGGCTGTGATTAAAAGGTGATTAAATGAAAACCAAAGTTAGCGGCAGAGATGAGTCGGAGTAGTGGATGTGCTGCCAATTACACAGTCACCCCCTGCCTCTGAGTGAGATGTGGCTAAAAAGGAACCCACATGGTGTCAAAATTTGTCTTCTCTCGAGTCTCTCAAGTTACACAGTTTAAAAAGTAAGAGAAGCATTTTTGCAGAGCAACAGCAGTGTTTTGAGGTTATAATTATATATATATTAGGGATGTCCGATATTATCGGCCGACCGATATTATCGGCGATATCGGCAGTAAAATGTGATATCGGAAAATATCGGTATCGGTTTAAAAAAACAAAAAAACAATAACAATATTTGTTATATATATATCCAGTGAAATTATTAGTTACCTGAAATTATAAAAAATTTTGGGGGGGGGGGGGGGAAACCCTGCATATATCGGTATCGGTTGATATCGGTATCGGAAATTAAGAGTTGGACAATATCGGAATATTGGTATCGGTAAAAAAGCCAATATCGAGCATCCCTAATATATATATAATATATCTATATATAAGTATAGATTGTGGTAAACACTCTATACGATATACAAATATTATACAATATATCTCAAGTAATAAATATATATATTCGGTTTAATCTGACCCTTTGTAACAATTAGGATAGGTTCAGCATTAGGACAGGTTCAGCATTAGGATAGGTTCAGCATTAGGACAGGTTAAGGATTTACCTTCAAAAAGTATACGCGTTCTCTCGTCCCTCAACAACCATTAAAGTGCCTTTAAAGCGCTGGGCATGCGACTCCCAGCTGCTTCAGCAGAGATGTTCAGTGGCAACGAGTCCAAGACTAAGCTTCTCCTCTACAGCTCCAAGGTGTATCAGGGCTATAGTAGACTAAGCTTCTACACTCTACAGCTCCAAGGTGTAGAGTAGGCTATAGTATTACATTCCGGTCTCAGACCCGGACCTGTGCCTATTGGTCTCGTCTCAGTCACTGCTAGGCATCATGTTTGAGGATGCTCAGAGCACCTCTATAACCATTGCACTCTGAGGGTTTATTCGTTCATTTGTTGGTTGGTCGGTTCATGCATGCGCTCAATCGCTTCCTTGTTTACACAAAGCTGCAATGCTGGAATTGCCACCCACACACTGAACTGCACATCTCTAATAACCCACTGTATTACTGTGTAATAACAATATTTGTTATATATATATCCAGTGAAATTATTAGTTACCTGAAATTATTCAGTTTTTTGGGGGGGGGGGGGGGGGGGGGGACCCTGCATATATCGGTATCGGTTGATATCGGTTGATATCGGTATCGGAAATTAAGAGTTGGACAATATCGGAATATTGGTATCGGTAAAAAAGCCAATATCGAGCATCCCTAATATATATATAATATATCTATATATAAGTATAGATTGTGGTAAACACTACCTCTGAAACTAACCTCTGAAAAGTCCAAATAAAGTATTCTATATATGTAGTAACTTTACCAAGTGTTATAACATGGCAGACCTCATAACCCGCTGCTCCACCTCCAGGTCCCTCGGGTCGGCTGAGTTAGAGCTCGTGGGACGGCTCCTGGCGATCTAAATCTAAACTCAGGGTGTGACCGCGTTTTATGCTGTTGCAGCCCCTGGCCTGTGGAACGGCATCCCCCTTTTTGTCAATATCTGCCCCCGCTGTTGATTCCTTTAATTAAGTCCAGGCTCAAAACACACTTATATTCTCTAGCCTCTGTTGATTCCTTTAATCCAGGCTCAAAACACACTTTTATTCTCTAGCCTTTGGATTTTGTGCCAATGCCTATGATCTGTTGTTTTGAAGTTGTTGACTTGTGCCTATGCGCTATCGTGTGCAATGATGCCTATGTGAGCATGTTCTGTTTTCTGGCTTCTCTTTTACTACCTGCCCTGGTCTGTACAGCACTTTGGTCAACATGTTTTTTTTTATGTGCTTTATAAATACATTTGACTTTGCCTTTGACTTTAACAGAGAAAACTAGATCCCTGGAGTGCTGTTTGAAACTGGAAACGAGGTGCTTGGCGGTGGTGCTCCTATCCTCCCACCACCTCTACCATATAAATGATCTGATTGGCGGTGGTGCTCCTACCCTCCCACCACCTCTACCATATAAATGATCTGATTGGCGGTGGTGCTCCTATCCTTGGCTCCCACCACCTCTACCATATAAAAGATCTGATTGGCGGTGGTGCTCCTACCCTCCCACCACCTCTACCATATAAATGATCTGATTGGCGGTGGTGCTCCTATCCTCCCACCACCTCTACCATATAAATGATCTGATTGGCTGTGGTGCTCCTACCCTCCCACCACCTCTACCATATAAATGATCTGATTGGCTGTGGTGCTCCTACCCTCCCACCACCTCTACCATATAAATGATCTGATTGGGTGTGGTGCTCCTATACCCTCCCTCCACCACCTTCACCGCGTTATTTTTTTTCGTAGGCGCATTTCTGGCAGACGCTCTCTGATTGGCCGACGCCTGTTTCTACACTGGTTAAGCTTAGGCACTCTTTCGAAGTTGGTTAAGGTTAGAGTTTGTCTTTAGAGCGTGACGGCAAGTTCTTTCGACGGTTAAGCTTAGGCACTTTTAATCAGATTAACAAAGAATGAAATAACATCAATGAAGCACTCAGATTCAGATTCCTTTATTGTCACGTCAATCAATTTACTCCAAAAAAGAGTGAAATTAACTTTTTTGAGATTCCTCAACCATAGCAGCATCAAATAAAATAAAATTAGCATAGAATAAGAATAGAATGTGTCAGTGGGCTCTGTTGACAAGTCTGATGGCTTGGGGGGAAAAAACTGTTTTTCAGCCGGTTGGTCCTTGCGGTAGCACTTTCCAGCTGGAACAGTCCATGGTTGGGGTGGTTAAAGTCCTTGATAATTTTCCGGGCTTTCTTGATGCACCGGCTCTCGTAGATATCCTGGATGGAGGGAAGCTCACCCTCATCCATAACGTGGACGTTGATTCCACACGGCCCGGGCCCCAGGGCGATCACCTTGCCTGTCCAGCCAGCGCAATGCTTTATTCATTATCTCACCTAATCTCCTCTGCATTCTCACTATAGTGACATGACCCAGAGGCTAGATGGTGTACCTTTCTCTCTCCTGGCCTTGCCTGCCTTCCAAGCAAAATGTATAACCAGCACACCGTGCATTCCGCTCTCCAATCATATGGGATATGCCTTTCTGACAGATGGTCAATAAGGACGTGTGTTAAAGTTTCATGTGTGGCTCTTGGATTTCTGTTTCCTTTCCACAGAAGTCACTGCCTGCTCCGTTATTAGGTTGAGGTATTCGTCCAAACCATTTCTCTCAAGCTAGAATTTATTTGGCCATAATATACATATTAGCTGGGTTGACATGAAGACTTGACTGAAACATGGAGGCGATTTTATAATGCGTCATCCTAATTCAAAACACTGGTCTGTTTCACATCGGTGTTTACAAACTGAATCGGTAACATGTTATTTAACAAATACAACGCCTGGACAGGAATATGTCTTTGTGATCTTGGTACAACTGCATACACTATATGGCTGCATACACGCACACAAAGAGACAATGTGAGAGACCTTCTTTCAGACATTACATTTGTATCAAATACTAGACAATGAATTTGAGAACCAAAGAATATAATCAGTTCAATGAATTGAAGATAAATCTAATAATTTAAGCTAGTAGTGTGTCAACAGTGCAATTATAATATACCACATTATACATAATACAATCTTTTCCAAGATTATCTCCCTAAATATAAACAAAATCAAAGGAACAAGGCAACATAATTTCCATGTAGGCATCTTCTCCAGTGTCAGACAAGAAGATACATACCAGGCGGCTGGGTGGCGCAGCGGACTAAGCGATCATCACCAACGCAAGAGACACTGGTATCGAATCCGGCTGTCAGCGTTGCCTCCGGCTTGGCCGGCCGTCATACTGGCTCGATTGGCAGAGTCAGCGGGAGGGAAGCCGGTGGGTGGGTCCGGGTCGTTGTAAACAGCGACTCCTACAGTTTGGTCGGGGCGCCTGCACAGCGAGGGAAGGATCTGGAGGGAGGTAGTGTGACGTTACACTCTCCCAGTGAGAGTCCGCGCTGCCAGGTGAAAGGAAGTGGTGGGCTGGGTACACATGTGTCGGAGGAAGCATGTGATAGTCTCCGCCCTCTCAGACCGACGGTAGGGGGTAGAGTGCGCAACGACCAGGAAGGGGATTGGGAATTGGCATAACGACTAACATTGGGAGGGGAGAAAAACAGAAAAAGAAGGGGGAAAAAGATAATACAAAAATAAATAAAAAAAGAAGATACATACCAATCAATTTCCTCTCTGTGCGTTCAGTAGAAAGCTATCTGGCTACAAGCTGGCCTACCTTAGCACAAATGAATGGAAGCGGACCACCAGCCTAGCTTAAAACTCCGGGAGAGGTGTTTCTGGATAACAGCTAGGCTAGTACACATTTGTGGGTCTATTAGCAGTTTGGTCTTGTATTTTGCAGTTACCCACAACTAACTAACTGAAAACCCTTGTCTTGACATCATGTCGAAACATTGCCACCATATCTACAGTTGAGTTTGATAGCAGAAACATGTCCACCCCTCTAAAACTCCAAGCATAAATGGTGTCTGCCTTGTCCCTTATTCCATCATATATGTTTTTTTTATTTGAATAATAATGAAACAAGAATGGTTGAGTAGAACATGTGTTTATGGTTTAAACAAGCACCAAATGTATCCAAAATGGTGAATAATAACACAAATTTGCATAATAAAAAAACATGTATGCTGTTAATCCTTTTGAACTCTGCAAATTAACATAAAACATGCAAAACATTTAACATAGTTGTTACATTATTTTAAAAAAAATAGGGTGGAAGGTGGAAAGGGTGGAAAGGAGCTCAACAGGGTGGGAAGGACCTTAACAGGGTGGAACTTGAGGGTGATTATCTTACTGTCACACGGAAAGATTAGTACTGCAGCATGACCCAAATTGGCCCCAAGTTGTGTGTGTGTGTCTAATGTCTAGTCTTACTGTCTTAATATAATTCTAAGACTTTCAGAAAGACTCCTCTGTTCCGCAGCCAATTCCGCAGTTCACCTGGATGTTGTTTTCTTCAATGGCCATTGTGATGCCAGTGTAGGGGTCATGGTTGTACCTCACCACACACTACCTCCCCATATGGTCGCTGGTAATAACCTCTGGATGCCGCACATAGGCGGCGGGTAAGCCAAACATTAGGCAAGGCTATAGTTGGGAGTCGCGCAAGCGTGCAACATTCTTCCTTTTTTTCTTGTGCACGCTGCGTGAACCTGCAAACGCTGCTATCCATGGTTCTGAATTCATACAAAAAATAAAACAAAGCGGGGCTCGCAACTCACTTGATGCTCCAAGGTGTTTTAATTGACAAAATAATAGCAGTGGATACAACGTTTCGACCGACCCTTCCAGTCTTTTTCAAGTAATGAAAGGTCTGAATTCATACAATACACACACCCACTACTGCTACTACAGCGAGCCCCACTCATTTAATATATAGGTCAAATTAAGTGTTCAAATTAAGGCATCCAATATGATTAACAATTGTCTTACCTTAATGCAGCAATATGTGACGTTTCGTCTTGGCATCAATGATCTTTTCTGCTTTAAGTGTGTCTGTGAGATCTGTGTCTCTCCTGGTGCATGTTCTTCTTAGCCAGTTTCGGATGCGCCTCATTGCTGAGAAAGACCATTCACAAGTTGCGGTGCCAACCGGCAATGAAGGAAACAAATTTCGTCAGTTGGATCTCATCATGCTTTGAAAACTATTTGTAGTACATACAGTAGCTTTGAAATGTTTCCACGATTTGATGAACTCTGACTCTCATCATGCCCTCATACAGCAAGCCCTTGTTTGCCAAGATAAAGCAACATACAATAGCCTCAGGCAGGCCCGGACTGGCCATCGGGAGAACCGGTTTTTATCCCGGTGGCCTGGCCTGCACAGATAAAAAAAAAATTATTATATAAAAAAAAATATATATATTTTTTTTTATTATAATTATTATAATTTTTTTTGCCAGGCCATTGTTTCTAGTTGTGGCGGCGGCGCGGCGCGATAGTTTTTAGATAACCAGGTGGGTGGGGAACAACCAGGATTTCACTGTCTGCGACAGAGTTGGAGAACTATCTGACTCTCTCTCCCTCACGCGGACACACACACACACAATGGAGCCGTGCTGCCGCTTGTGATTGGTGGAGGCGGGACCAGGCGATACAACTGATTGACCGTGGAGGCGGCGACTGGAATGGCAGATGGCACACTCCCAAAAGGAGTTGTTAAATCTGACATTACAAAAAACAATATGTGGTGGTTATGATTGGGGCTGAAGTTGAATAAACAATTTATGAAAGAGAGAGTCAAAATAATTCAAAGATAATTCAAAGATTACACACCTTTGCCACATTGGCTACAAACATAATCACTGCAAAGTTATCAAAAAAATAAGAATCTGATCAGACACAAGAGTTAAGTTGTTCCTTTTCTAATTTCCTCAAAAACATCTAGTCTAGTTAATGTGATCAATATTATTTGACAATTGATGCTTTTTGTTGGAAATTTCAGTCAGTGAGCTCATACTTTGAGCTCATTTTATAGTTAAAATGATTGAGACAACGCAATCTTCTGTCTTCGTTGTGCATGCATGCGTGTGCTCACCACATGTGATACATGTGTCACTATTCTGGCAGTGGCTACTGTTATTATAGTATTGTAATGAAAGGTCTGTTATTTAATGTTTGTGTAAAGGGCTATTTTAACTGTTGATGGGTAGTGCATCAGTAAAGTGAATATGGTATTGTGCTCTTGCCTTGTTTGAATAGGTGGAGAGAGTGGTTAACTGTATTATAATAGTAAATAGAAAAATATGTTGTGCTCTTGCTTTTTTCTTTTTGAAGGTGGAGAGAGTACCATTATTGCTAGTGCCACAACAGTTTTATTTGAGGTTCATAACAGTACATTGTACTAAGCAATTGTTGGCTCATTAGTTTGTGATTCACATGCACTAAAATTCACCAGAATACAGGAAATTAAGTCTTTGTAACTAAAATTTTCCGGGTGGGGGACCCCCAGACCCCCCACTTAAAAAGTGGCCTGATTGGGGCTATATTTCGCGCTATATCTCCCGGTATGAATTATTTCCCCAGTCTGGCCCTGGCCTCAGGTGATCCGGTGCTATGCCCAGGGGCAGCCCGGGCAGGGCTAGCTGTGGCTGCAGGTTGCTGCTGGCAGCTTCTGAATTACATTGTTTATATTTTGCCTTGTAAAAAGACTGTATATCCATTTAGCTTTTTGAAATTTGCCTAAAAATAGCGCGCTGGTGTTTGCTACAAAGCGATTTTCAGGCGGAAATTCGGATGTGATTGGCTACATTATTATTATTTTTTTCTACTTTTTCTCCCTTTTTCTGTATTTTTCTCCCATCCCAATTTTTGTCGTTATGCCAATTCCCCCCTCCCCTTCCTGGTTGTTGCACGCATTTCCCCCCCACTTGCCGGTTTAGAGAGCCCTGAAGTCTATCACATGCTTCCTCCGACACATGTGGAGACAGCCAGCCGCTTCTTTTCACCTGACAGTGAGGACTCTCACTGGGGAGGTGTAACGCGTGGGAGGATCACACTACCCTCCCCAGTTCCCTCCCTCGCTGTGCAGGCGCCCTGACCGACCTGTAGGAGTCGCTGTTTACAACGACCAGGACCCACCCCACCGGCTTTCCACCCGCTGACACTGCCAATTGTGTCAGTATGGACGACCGACCAAGCCGGTGGTACCACTGGCAGTTGGATTCGATCCCACTGTCTCTGCGGTGGTAGACAGACGCTTAGTCCGCTGCGCTACCCGGCCGCCCGATTGGCTACATTATTTAACCTGAGCCTACCCATAATCACCAGATTGTCACCAGGGGGCTGCAGCGACAACACACACACAATATAGTAGCCTATATAATGATGCACACATATATTATATATCATTAAAAAAATTCCCAGCATAACATTTGGGTAGGCTTAGCCTACCCTAGCCTTCATTACCCGCCGCCTATGATGCCGCATGGTTCCAGTGGTAGGGACATCTGGAGCCACATTTTGCAGAGTTGAGCTCAAATCATGGGCAATCCATAAGCCCCTTCTCCTTTAGAGAGAGACAGGTTATGTCTCTGTACTTTATTTTGCCTGGTGTGGTGCTCATGATCTGATGCATCTTCCTTGTCCTGAGAACAGAAAAGGTCATGGCGTATCACATGTACTGTAGGTTATCAATGGAAGCAAGTCTAATCATTCTGTCCTGATTGTATTTTATGCTTTTCTCACATTCTTTGATTTCTGTTTCAGGTAAGTATACTCTTTAATTGTACACAATACTTATTGACAAGCCCAAGGTTTGCTGACTGTATTGTGGTCCTTCTTTCTTAGTTCGTCAACCACACAGGCACGTAGCAGCAGTTTTCTGAGCTGGTTGTCTGTGAGGTGACTGGCTTTTACTCTTTGTTGCCATTTCTTCTTGAATTTAAATTTTTAGGCAGCTTTGAGTTGTTCGATTTCTCTATCCAGCTTATTTTTATTTTGAAGGTGTTGTCCTTGTTGCCTTTGCCTAAAAGACAAACACACATATTTTATCTATGTTTTTCATTGTTTCATTGTTGCAACACACAAGTAGCCATGTATTGTACACTTGAGAGACTGAGTTCACTTGGCACACTTAACCACAACACTTAACTGTTGTTAGCCTGGAGCTATAGCTATCCGGGCTTGATCATGGTGGCCACAGCTGAACTGTCATGCCTCAAGTCTGAGCTTCTTTCCCTGGAGAAGCACATCCAGGAACTCCTGCACCAGCAGTCCCAGATTATCTGCCGTCTCCGGCTGGCCGGCGTGGAGTTGACCGATGACAGGCTCCCTCCCGCCTCGGAGTCGGCAATCAGTGACGACTCCGAGATTCCCTCCACCTCCTGGACTACGGTGTTGAGAAGCAGAAAAAAGCTATCCATGCCTCTTTTTCTGGATCCATTAAGTGAAGAGGATAGTGAAATGCCACAACTGTTCAATCACTTTGAACCACTTTAGAGAATGGATGATGGCGAAGTTTGACCACCGATGCCTGCAATCTCCCCCCTCTTGGATCCGGTTCGGGTCATCCTCCTGGGCATCGGCCGTGAGGAATGACCATGCTGGTTCTGGTGGAAAATGAACAAAATGTATTAACTGGGATATAGTGACCAAAGGCGTATTGTTAGGGATTAGCCTATCCCTGGTCGTGAGTTCTTAATTGATTTAGTTGTGGACCAGTCGGCCGAAAGACGAAGCGGAAGACAGAGTATTTCTCAAACGGAGCTTTTATTCATCAGAGAAGAAGACAGTCAGTCACCCCGCGCGGGCACATCACCAGTAGACAAAAGAGGAAGGGCCGAATATCCACATTACATGACATATTTATACCTTCTTGGACAGAGCGAGAAAGGGAGGGGTTTATGTGTGTATATGTTTGTGTGTGTATGTATGGGTGTGTGTGTGGTGTGTGTGTGCTAGGCTGTGTGTGTGCTTGGTCAGAAGAAGGGGGGCTAATTGGGTCCAGATGTACTCAGGGAGCCTGTAACTGAGGGGTACAATTCCCTGACTGTATTACTAGATATGATACTTACTACCACTACCTTTGTACTTAATATTCGGCCACCCAGTACACGGCATAAATATATTATCATGAACACTCTCACGTAGATGACGGATCCAACACAAATGTACGAATTAGAAACAGGTCTTTATTTCCTACACAGCGATGGTGTGTAGAATAAGCACTCAATCACTTAATTACATTTATGAATTGAAATAGTATGCACTTTTATGGCAAGGAGTATTCGTCGGTATATCAATAGAAAATGTCCAATCTCTGAAGGCGCAGGTGGTAAATATACAACCTGGAATAGTTAAGGATTAACAGCAATGATACTTTAATGATTATAGGCTGGATACACTAGAGGGGGTTAATCCGGTCGCTTGTAAGCCGACAGGAGTAGGAGGGGGGGGGGGGGTAGAATCCAGCTGCCTCGTCCGGCCAAGGGTATCCCAGGTGAACCCACTGTAGTGCCGTTCAATGCGCCGGCGATCCTTGGACCACAGATGAAAGCAGGTGGACTCTTTGTGGGCCGGCTCTCTCCGGTCCACGGGGGAGAGACGTGAAGAGACCTCGTCTTGCAGAGCGTCCCCTCACCTTGCGTCCTCTCCAGGGGGGGGGGTTCCAACACACGGCAGTGTCGGGGGTCTTTATCCATGGAATAATCAAAGTATCCAAAGCATAATCCGTGCCTGGGAAGGCGGGCTGTCGTCGGTAGAATAATCCGGTATACAGGTCCACTCGCTCGTCGGCTCTGGGGCTCCTCGGGTGCAGCTTCACATAGGGTCAACCACCCTGGGTAAGCAGCCAGTTCTCTGCCCGAAACGATGGGGTACTGACTACGGTAGTATTCTCACCGCACGAAGCACTATATATTAACAGACTATTATTAGCTTAATAGACTACGTCCAACTCGACGATATAGTGCCAAATATGACTATTCAAATATTAATATACACGATGTCTCAATACCGATGGTAGGCCGAACTTGGCCTTACTCCCACACGTGGCGTCGCGGGGAGGCTTTACGTCTGTGACTCTATTGGAGGGTAAGAAACTGGACTGAAAAGAAAGTCCTACTTTAGTAGCGCAGTATATATACGCACTATGAACAAATAGTCCCATTAGTGGTGCGGTAGCCAAATTCCTACGCGGAACTAGGACTTGTTCGTACATGTCGAGCGGTACGTTTGAACTGGGTCTGAGGGGTATGGCAGCCTGGCACCAAGGTCTCGACCAATAGTAGAATGGAGACTATTATGGGATGTTCAGTAGGCTAGAATGGATATTCAATGCATATTGTACAAGGAATATACAAGGGATATCAGGGAATATTAGAGAATATACAAATACAATTAAATATATATATATAAATAAATATATATATTCGGTTTAATCTGGCCCTTCACAACAGCCACCCCCTGAATAGGTCCCAGACCTAATCAGTTAAACAGAGACAGATTAATCGCGTTGTCTATTTACACATAAGGGTTTGCTGTAGGGGTCAGTCAACTTCACAAAGTCATAGGGTTGTAGGGTCATGGTCATCATCGATTGTGTCTGGGAGTCGAGGCAGTTCTATGAGCCTTGCCACGGGACGGGTGTAAGTGCGACCCTGGACGAGCACTTCAGCTGCTCGGACCTTGCCGTCGGCACCGGTGATCACTTTGCTTACGCGGCCGGCCGGCCACATAGCTCTGGGCAGTGATTGATCAATAATCATGACGACTGTTCCTTCTGTCAAATTGTCTCTCTCCTTTACCCACTTCTGGCGGGTCTGTAGAGACGGTAGGTAGTGCAGTAGGAAACTGTTCCAAAACTTGTCGGCTAATACTTGGCTGTACCTCCACATTCGTCGGCCGTTCGCTTCTTCAGGCCGGTACATTGTCTGGGGTAATGCAGGATCTAGCCGCCCCATCAGGAGTGTGTTGGGGGTTCTGCGTAGGCGACCACCCACTCTGATGAGGGTATGAGCGTCGCTCTCGGGGGCCAGGTGAATTAATCTGCTGTCGGATGGGACGGGCTTTCCTCCCTGTAGACAGGCCAATTCATCGGGGAACGAGTCTCTCTGGGCTCGCTGCAGTAGAAGCAATTCTGCTTCCTCGTAGTTAGCTGCTGACATATCAGCGGGGGACTTGCACTCCGGGTGGTACCGCAGGAATGTTCTTTGTTGTGCACTCTCTATGGACGTGCAATCGTTTATGTTAGGGTCGGTGGAGGCTACGGTGCTCAATCCACAGAACACAGACTTCTTAATTTCCACCTCCTCTGGACTTGCTTCCCTCGGGATAGGCATGGGCCACTGTCCTTCCGGGAGTCTTAGGAATGCGGGGCCGTCACTGTAGACATTGCGACGGGTGAGGTCATCCAGGGGCATCCCCCGGGTGATGACGTCAGCTGGGTTCTGTTTTGTATCAACGTAGCGCCACTCTGTTTCTCCGGTTAACTCTTCGGTTAGGTCTTGAATCTCGGTGACTCTGACTCCCACGAAGACTTTGTACTTTACAGGGATAAAGTTGAACTTCAGTTTGAGCAGGCTGACTCTAGAGGCATGTGGCAGGGCCTCAGAACAATGACAGACTACAAAGGAACCCCCCTCAAACTGAACAGTGACATCTCCTTAGCAAATGATCTCAACTCCTTCTATGCGAGGTTTGAGGCTGTGAATAACAACACCAGCCTACAAACCACGGCAATGGGGGGGGGGGGGTCTGCTGATGGAGACTCAGTGTTCAGGGTAACAGAGCATGAGGTGAGACGGATCTTTAAAAAAGTGGATATCAGGAAGGCAGCAGGACCGGACGGCATCCCCGGCCGCGTCCTAAAAGTCTGTGCCGACCAACTGGCCCCGGTATTCACTGACATCTTCAACCTGTCCTTGGAACAGGCCGTCATCCCCACCTGTCTGAAGAAGTCCACCATCATCCCTGTACCCAAAAAATCTACGCCCGCTTGCCTCAACGACTACCGCCCTGTAGCCCTCACCTCCATAGCCATGAAGTGCTTTGAGAAGCTAGTGAAGGGCTACATCTGTTCCTCCCTCCCCATCAACCTGGACCCTCTGCAATTTGCATATCGCCCCAACAGGTCCACGGAGGACGCCATAGCCCATGTGCTGCACACAGCAGCATCACATCTGGACAAGAGGCAGGGGAACTATGTGAGAATGCTGTTCATCGACTACAGCTCAGCATTCAATACCATAGTCCCCTCCAAACTCATAGCCAAGCTCAGGGACCTGGGCTTGAACTATGACCTGTGCCAGTGGGTCCTGGACTTCCTGACGGGCAGACCCCAGGTGGTAAGAGCCGGCAACTGCACCTCCTCATCCATCACGCTCAACATAGGGGCCCCCCAGGGCTGTGTTCTGAGCCCCCTCCTCTACTCCCTGTACACACATGACTGCGTAGCACAGCGGAACAACAACACCATCATCAAATTTGCTGATGACACAGTAGTGGTGGGCCTGATCTCTGCCAACGATGAAAGGGCCTACCTGGAAGAGGTAGAGAACCTGTCACAGTGGTGTCAGGAGAACTGCCTCTCCCTGAACGTCAGCAAAACAAAAGAGATGATTGTGGACTTCAGGAGGTCGGGGGTCAAGGACTACAGCCCCCTCAGCATCGACGGGGCACCAGTTGAGAGAGTGAACAGTTTCAAGTACCTCGGAGCCCACATATCCGAGGACTTGACATGGACCACACACATTGACAGTGTTGTGAAGAAGGCACGACAACGCCTCTACTTCCTCAGGCGCCTAAGGAAGTTCCAAGTCAGTCAGAAGATCCTTAGGAACTTCTACTCATGTACAATAGAGAGCATCCTGACCGGCAACATCACCTCCTGGTTTGGGAATAGCACTGCACAAGACCGTAGCAGACTACAAAGAGTGACACGTTCAGCCGAACGCACAATTAGAGGGGGGCTTCCCACCCTCCAGAACATTTACAACAAGCGGTGCAAGGGGAAGGCTAAGAGAATTATTAAGGACTCGAGCCACCCGAACAACTGCCTCTTTGAACTGCTGCCGTCAGGCAAGCGATACCGGAGTCTTATGGCGAGCACAGAAAGACTCAGAAGGAGCTTCTATCCCCAGGCCATCAGGCTGCTAAACGAACAATAATCGCTAAACGAACAATAATCACTATGCAACAACCATCAAATGCACACAGCACACACACCCACACGCACACACTCACTCAAACAAACAACACACTGCAGCACCCACTCTCCACACTTTAGATCACACAAACACACTTACACTTTATATTTATTGATAAAGGATTTGCACTACAACTCGTACACCTACTGTGAATTGTACCTAAACTGCACCTCGTCCATTTATGCCTTGCACTATATAGCATTGTATATTAGTACACTGCACAGTATTGTATATTGTATGGTAACTACGTCTACGAACATTGTACATATGTCTAAACTGAACACTGTGACCTCTTTTTTTACTTCTAATTTTTACTATGTTTTTATTTCATACTTATCTTGTCATGCACAGTCTCTGGAGCGCAACAGTAAGAAGCATTTTGTACAAAAGTATTCTGTACTTCTGTATGACAACTATTAAAGAAACTTGAAACTTGAAACTTGAGTCCGATTTGATCCAGGCGAGTACCGTCGTGGAATCTGACCACAGGATTGTTCTAGACACCGGTATGGTGAGCTCACGTTGGATGAGCGTGGCTAGGTGCGCTCCGGCTAGGGCTGCGCAGAGCTCTAGACGTGGGATAGATTGTTGCTTGCGTGGGGCTATTCTCGAGCGGGCGAGGACAAATGCTGTGTAGATCTCTCCCCCCTGGTCTTGGGCCCGCAAGTAGGCTACTGATCCGTATGCGACCTCTGAGGCGTCACTGAAGACGTGTAAGTCCATTTTACATGTCTCTGGCCTCACCGTGGGTGGGAAGTAGCTTCGGCGCATATTAACGCCTGGGAGTGAGTGGAGCTCCATCTCCCACTCTCTCCAGGTGGATGCAAGGTGTGCGGGAATGGGGTCGTCCCAGCCCTGGTCCTTGTCCCACAATGCTCGTACAATCATTTTTGCCCTGGTGGTGTACGGTAGAATACATCCTAGCGGGCCATATTGTCGGGCGAGTGTTGTGTACACACTCCGTCTGGTGGTCGGCGCCGCCGCCGGCCTTCCCTGCTCCGTAGTCAGGGGCTTGTGTCTGTAGTGAAGCGAATCTGTTTTGAATCGCCACACCAATCCCAGGGTCATCTCCTGGGCTTCTCCCGGGATTGTAGCCATCCAGGTCTCGCTGCTGGCTGCCTTGTCCTCGGAGGAGAGGCTGCGCAGTACTTGCGGATCGCTGCTGGCCCACTGCCTGAGATCAAAGCCGCCTTTGATCAATGAGGCGCGGAGTTTAATCAGGAGAGCCTCGGCTTCTTCCTGGGTTGAAAGGCTTTGTAGACAGTTGTCTACGTAGAAGCTGTTCTTTACGCTGTGTCGGACCTCTTCGTCCGCTGCTGGGTCCTCTGCTACATGTTTCTGTAGTGCAAATGTCGCACAGCAGGGGCTGCACGTCGTTCCGAAGGGGAGGACTTCCCATTGGTAGATGGCTGGGTGCTCATCTCCTGGCTTCTCTCTCCATAGGAACCGTAACAGGGGCTTGTCCGCCTCTACTAATCTCACCTGCAGGAACATTCCTTTAATGTCCCCGCTGATGACCACCTTTTCCTGGCGGAAGCGGAGTAGAACGCCGAGTAGGGAGGGGCCGAGTGTGGGACCGGGCAGTAACTCTTTATTCAGATTTTGGGATCCGATCTGGTAGCTGCAGTTAAATACTATGCGGTCTTTACCGTTGTGATGGACCTTGTGGTGGGGCACGTACCACGATTCAGTGGTCTGGTCAGCCTCTTTAATGTCCATCTTTGTGACGTGTCCCGCTGTGATGAGCTTCTCAATCTCAGCGCGGTATACACTCTCTTGGGCGGGGTTCTTGGCTAAGCGCCGCTCCGTGTTCAGCAGGTACCGTTCTATGGCGTCTGTCTTGGCGTGGAAAGTAGGCATTCCTTCTCGCCGCAGGAGTGGCGTGGCGTATCTCAACACGCCGTTGACCGGGACTCTCTTGGTCCCTGTCTCGAGGAGGTGAATTGCGTAAATGTCATCTTTAGAGCGAATTTCTTTCTTTCCGTTCTTAAAGGGCATTTGTTCCAGGGTCCATAGCCTCTCTATGTGTTGCAGGAGTGCGGTTTCTCCCTCTGTGACTCGGGAGTGGAGACATCTACTGGCTGTACTTCGGTTGAGAGATTTGGCGAGCGGGCCTTGGAGAGTCCATCCCAAACGGGTCTCGACTGCTGCAGGACAGCCTCGGGGTCCGGTATGAACCCGGTCTATCGGGACAATGAGGTCTGCATGGTCGGAGCCTATCAACAGGGTCGGCATAGCATTGTCTATGAGCGGGATCGGTAACTTGCGCAGATGTGCATATTTCTCCATCAGCTTGGCGACGGGGTATGTGTACCGCGACAGTCCTATTTCTTGGCTGGTGAAAGCGTCTGCAATCTGGTACCGTCGCTCAGGCTGGCCGCTTGCTGCGATAGAGAATGAGACATTCTCGGCCTTTATCGTCTTCAAATCTCGTCTTATTGTCCGAATTGTCATTTGGGTTTCGCTTCCCCGCAGCCCTAGCTGGGCCGCAGCGGAGGCGAGCAGCAGGGTCTTCTCTGACCCGTCATCGAGGACGGCGTAAGTGTCCAGGACTTTATTCTGGTAGCTTAGTGTCACACGCACTACTTTTAGGAGTACTCGGGCTCCACTGCTGCTGGCGGGATCGATGTACATGACGCTCGCTTTGCGGCTGGATGGTGCAGGTGAAGGGCGCCGTCTGTTACTGTCGTGAAGTATGTCCAGATGGGCTCCATCGCACTTGGTGCACCTTTTCTTTAAGCGGCATTCGGCTGCCATGTGTGAGCGCGCACAGCGGAAACAGCGCTTGTTGGACTTTATCCATTGACCTGCTTCCTCCGCGTTCAGCTTGGGGAAGGAGTCACATTGCGCTAGCCAGTGTTCTTTCTCACAGTAGGGGCACACTATCTTCCACTTCTCCGTTCTGGAGGGGGTACTGTGGCTCCTGCTGCTCGGTACTGACTCCGATTGGTGCATCACAGTCACCGATCTTCTTCCATCATTTAGTCGTCTGGTTCCTTCTCTGGAGCCAGGGGTGCTCCGTCCGAATGTGTCTAGCCGTAGGCTGCTGACTTCTCTCGCCAGGAAGTCTGCTAGATCGAGGAGGTTCGGTTCGGGGCCATTCGGGTCTCTGTGGTCCCTCTGCCGCCTAAAGCGCTCCTGACGAGCGGGCGGCAGCTTCTCCAGAATCCTTTCCACATTTGAGTTGGCGTAAAGTTCATACTTCCCCTTCTCTCTTTGCGCTCCCAACATCCCTACCAGGGACTGCACTCTGATGGACAGGTCGTCCAGTGCTCGATTGTCTATTGCTGGGGGTAAGCGGTCGATGTGTCGGATCTCCTGGATCACGTAATCCCATATGCGCCCATACCTCTGGTCCAATGCTACCAGCGCTGCTGTGTATGGGGTGGTGGAAGTCGCGTAGGCGAGCGCTATATTATGTGCGCGGGGCACCTTTAAGTGCTGCAGTAGGATGGCGTATTTGTGGCGTTTATCCAATACATCCACCAACATGGTCTCCAGACACATGCGGAGTTCTGTATACTGGGCCCGGTTCTCTTGGGTGAAGTCGGGTACCATAGGCGTGCCAATGTATGACGCTGACTGTGGATACATCGGCGAGCGTTGGGGGAGAGGCCTCCTAGGCGAGTCTCCTCCCGCTCCTTGGTATGGGCTGGTACCGGCGGTGTACCATGGCCCGCTTGTCCAGGTGCTGTTCCTCGGTGCGGGTCGTGCGTCGTGCTCACCCGTGTATAGAGTCGGGGGTCTGTAGCGCAGCTCCGCGGGAGTATAGCCTGGGCTGTACCGGACCTCCTGGTCCGGTAGAGTACTGTGCTGTCTTCGGGCGTGGTTCTCCTCCTCTTCCTCTTCGTCTTCAGTTAGGTCATCCAGTGCTTGTAGTCTCTGGTTTAGCCTCTCCACAGGATATGCTGCTCCTTCCCGGTTGCTAGGTCTCGCTTGGACCGGTGGGGGGAGGTGGTCTGTGGGGGGTATAGACCTCGTCTGTTGGTCAAGTTCAGGGTTGTTTACTCGGCTAGGGGATGCCGCCCTGGAGGTGTGTCTAGACGAGTTCCTGGAGCCTCTGGCGGAGGGAGAGGGTGTTGTCCGTCTGATCAGCTGTTCTATTAGTTGCGCTTGCTGTCTGTCGCGCTCTGCGTCCCGTAGAGCACCAGCAGCTGCTCGCTGGCTGTCTGCTCGGTCTCGGGCCACATTCTCTTCCATCTGAATGCGTCTTATTTCCAGGCGTATGTGCTCTTCTTCGCTCCGTTGCTGTAGCTGCAATCGATCGCGTTCACCCTGGAGTCTATCGCGTTCAGTAGAGGCTTTCAGGCTGACGAGGAATGCCTGCTGTAGGGTCCTCTCTGCCTCGCTGGGAGAAGGCGGTTGTATAGGGGAGCCTTCCCTCGGGGTACTCCTTGCGGAGCCTTGGAGCTCTATCTCCACGGTGCTCTCCCCGTCTTCTTCCGTGCCGAGTTCTCTCTCGGTAGCGTTGTATTCCTCCCGGGACTCATCGGGGACTACTTCTTCAGTACTGGCGGGGTGTGAAGTCATGTCTGGTTCCCACTGGTCCCCACCGTGAACTTGGTCAGTTACATTAGAGCCCGTAGGGGCCTCTATGGTCGGGGTAGTCTGGGCGTTGGGGTTAGACATACTTTTACTTTCTAGTTTTACCGCGTTTACTGTTAGTAGAAGACTAGGTTGTTGACTGACAGCGTAAGCCTCTAAGTACTGAGGGAGCCATCGTTCGCGCTGCGGGCGTTTGTTAGGAGGATCGTTTCGTGGAGTGTTCATCATAGGCCATTTCAATATTAATAACACTATATTAATATTACACTGATTACCCTCCGGCTCGAAGGACCAATTTGTAACTGAGGGGTACAATTCCCTGACTGTATTACTAGATATGATACTTACTACCACTACCTTTGTACTTAATATTCGGCCACCCAGTACACGGCATAAATATATTATCATGAACACTCTCACGTAGATGAAACGGATCCAACACAAATGTACGAATTAGAAACAGGTCTTTATTTCCTACATAGCGATGGTGTGTAGAATAAGCACTCAATCACTTAATTACATTTATGAATTGAAATAGTATGCACTTTTATGGCAAGGAGTATTCGTCGGTATATCAATAGAAAATGTCCAATCTCTGAAGGCGCAGGTGGTAAATATACAACCTGGAATAGTTAAGGATTAACAGCAATGATACTTTAATGATTATAGGCTGGATACACTAGAGGGGGTTAATCCGGTCGCTTGTAAGCCGACAGGAGTAGGAGGGGGGGGGGGGTAGAATCCAGCTGCCTCGTCCGGCCAAGGGTATCCCAGGTGAACCCACTGTAGTGCCGTTCAATGCGCCGGCGATCCTTGGACCACAGATGAAAGCAGGTGGACTCTTTGTGGGCCGGCTCTCTCCGGTCCACGGGGGAGAGACGTGAAGAGACCTCGTCTTGCAGAGCGTCCCCTCACCTTGCGTCCTCTCCAGGGGGGGGGGGGGTTCCAACACACGGCAGTGTCGGGGGTCTTTATCCATGGAATAATCAAAGTATCCAAAGCATAATCCGTGCCTGGGAAGGCGGGCTGTCGTCGGTAGAATAATCCGGTATACAGGTCCACTCGCTCGTCGGCTCTGGGGCTCCTCGGGTGCAGCTTCACATAGGGTCAACCACCCTGGGTAAGCAGCCAGTTCTCTGCCCGAAACGATGGGGTACTGACTACGGTAGTATTCTCACCGCACGAAGCACTATATATTAACAGACTATTATTAGCTTAATAGACTACGTCCAACTCGACGATATAGTGCCAAATATGACTATTCAAATATTAATATACACGATGTCTCAATACCGATGGTAGGCCGAACTTGGCCTTACTCCCACACGTGGCGTCGCGGGGAGGCTTTACGTCTGTGACTCTATTGGAGGGTAAGAAACTGGACTGAAAAGAAAGTCCTACTTTAGTAGCGCAGTATATATACGCACTATGAACAAATAGTCCCATTAGTGGTGCGGTAGCCAAATTCCTACGCGGAACTAGGACTTGTTCGTACATGTCGAGCGGTACGTTTGAACTGGGTCTGAGGGGTATGGCAGCCTGGCACCAAGGTCTCGACCAATAGTAGAATGGAGACTATTATGGGATGTTCAGTAGGCTAGAATGGATATTCAATGCATATTGTACAAGGAATATACAAGGGATATCAGGGAATATTAGAGAATATACAAATACAATTAAATATATATATATAAATAAATATATATATTCGGTTTAATCTGGCCCTTCACAACAGAGCCCCTATTCTTGAACAACATCTCCATAACTCAAAGGGGCGTGACAGCTTGTGCGCGTGTGTACGTGAGTGTGTGCGTGTGCACGTGAGTGTGTGTGCATGTGCGCGTGAGTGTGTGTGCATGTGCGCGTGCATGTGTGTGAGGAGGGAGCCAGCCCTGTGTGTGGAAGGGGCCTTCAGCCAGAGGTCATCAGGTCACGCCACATGCAGGGGGAGAGAGACACAGAGAGCTGTGTGCAGCCTAAGCACAGATATCAGATATTACCAGGCATCATCAATGAACAAATCTATCAATTCCCCCTTTTGACGTTAAATAAAACGTCAACACACAGTTCATTGATCTGTATCCGTCGATTGTCACCTCATTACATGCATCACATCCAATACCAGACGGGATAATCAACATCAGGAGAGCAGAGAGAGAGATAGAGGGAGGGGGGAAAGCGGGAGAGAGAGAGAGAAGAAAGAGAGAAACACAATTCTGGCAACCCAACAGAAGATACAGTAACCCCGTCGGACCCCCCTTACTCATTCACCTAACCCAGAGGAACCCCCCCTCTATTTACAGTGCACCCCTGGTCCCGTCTTCTAGGGGATGTGGGTCTCCTCCTGAGCTGGTTCCCGTTCCAGGGTGCGGTCCCCTAGGCAAACGTGCCTCCCCCGGTCCGCCGCCTTCCCAGTGTATCAGACTGTCCGCTCCACCTCTCGCCGGCCGGCCCCACCGTCACTCCAACTCAGCTCAGTGTCTCTCCTGCGGCCGCTTCCCCCGTTCTCGTCGTGGACGAACTGCGTGTCGTAGACGCCGATCAGCGGTGATTGATCTGCGGTGCCAGCGGTGCCTGGCTGCGGTGTTCCTCTCCGGTGCTGCGGTGGTCATCTCCAGCCTCTCGCACAGCTGCCATCTCCTCCGGTCGCCTCTCATCCTGGCCCGTCTGTCCTTCGTCTCCTCCTGCCTGTCATCCGGTCGTCTGGTGGTCTGGTCACGGACGTCTGAGGGGCTGCTGGTATCTCACCCCTGGTTCAGACGCGCTGCAGACAGCTGGTAGTGACTGCTGGATCCTCTGCACCGTCTCCTCCTCCTCCGCGTCCCCATTCCCCGTTCCGTCCTTGGTTGCGGCTGGCCCACATCAATTCTCACTGGAACCTCCATTTGTTAGGGATTAGCCTATCCCTGGTCGTGAGTTCTTAATTGATTTAGTTGTGGACCAGTCGGCCGAAA
Organism: Notolepis coatsorum; assembly: GCF_963971535.1. Classification (NCBI taxonomy): domain Eukaryota; kingdom Metazoa; phylum Chordata; class Actinopteri; order Aulopiformes; family Paralepididae; genus Notolepis; species Notolepis coatsorum. The sequence continues at coordinate 82,051 of NW_028172607.1, forward strand.
GACGAAGCGGAAGACAGAGTATTTCTCAAACGGAGCTTTTATTCATCAGAGAAGAAGACAGTCAGTCACCCCGCGCGGGCACATCACCAGTAGACAAAAGAGGAAGGGCCGAATATCCACATTACATGACATATTTATACCTTCTTGGACAGAGCGAGAAAGGGAGGGGTTTATGTGTGTATATGTTTGTGTGTGTATGTATGGGTGTGTGTGTGGTGTGTGTGTGCTAGGCTGTGTGTGTGCTTGGTCAGAAGAAGGGGGGCTAATTGGGTCCAGATGTACTCAGGGAGCCCCTATTCTTGAACAACATCTCCATAACTCAAAGGGGCGTGACAGCTTGTGCGCGTGTGTATGTGAGTGTGTGCGTGTGCACGTGAGTGTGTGTGTGTGCATGTGCGCGTGAGTGTGTGTGCATGTGCGCGTGCATGTGTGTGAGGAGGGAGCCGGCCCTGTGTGTGGAAGGGGCCTTCAGCCAGAGGTCATCAGGTCACGCCACATGCAGGGGGAGAGAGACACAGAGAGCTGTGTGCAGCCTAAGCACAGATATCAGATATTACCAGGCATCATCAATGAACAAATCTATCAGTATGCTGTGGACAGTCATGTAAGCCAGTTTCAAAAAATACTCTCAGAGCTCCAGCTCCATTCACGACTAAAACACAACTATTTAAGCACAAAAGGAGGATGTTTTTGCCATGGTTCACTGAAGGACTAGGCCAGTCCATAAAAAACAGGGATAGGGCTCTGAAAAAATGCTTTAAATCTGGATTGGAAACTGATCAGCTAGTAAGAGCCTCAGAAACAAAGTAATGACTGAGTCAACTTAGAAAGGCTAATTTCTTCTTAGATATTATACAGCAAGCCAATGGAAATAGTAAGATAATTTGGAACTGCATCAATAAATGATCTGGTAGGGAAGAAAATAAAGGTGGCCCCCTGGTATTTAGAGTATCTTCAGACTGCACAATGAGTGATAGCCTTGAGGTGGCAAATAATATTTGTTATACTTATTTTATTAATTCTGTTTCATAGTTGAGTAAACCCTTTTTAAATATGCAATCCCCTATAGTGCCAAGAGTACCAACTTCTGAAGACTCACTACTGCAATTTTCTCATGTAAATTAATTAAGTGTTGATTGATTGATTGAAAATTGTATGAACAGATTGCAGTGTTTTTGGATCTCCCGGAAGGCGTTTGATACCGTGAGCCAACCTGTTCTCTCTAAATTAGCCAAATTCAATCTCAGTTAACATACTTGGCTGCGATCTTAGCTGTCTGATCGCCCTCAATGCGTCAGGGTCAAAGATAAATTATCCCCTTTTCAAACATGTAATATGGGGGTGCCCCAAGGATAAATTCTCTGTCCTCTCTTGTTCTCTATATACATTAATGACCTCCCTACGGTCTGTGACGAAATGGATATCATGATGTATGCTGACGACACAGTCCTACTTACCCATGGAAAAAACCCTGCTGAAGTTTCTGCCAAATCATCCCATGCTATGGTCAGAGTAGCAGAGCTGCTCGATCAATCACGCCTTATGTTGAATACAAACAAGACAGTGGCTATGTATTTTAGTAAACAAAGTAAGAAAAGTATCTACCCTGATATATCTGTAAAGGGGAAAGTGATACAAAAATTATTTGAATTTAAATATTTAGGAGTTACTCTTGATTCAAAACTGAGCTTGAAAAAACACATACAAAATTGCTCATGTTGTGGCGGCTGGGTGGCGTAGCGGAGATTGCGCTCGTCACCAATGCAAGAGACTCCGGTATCAAATCCCAGTCTCAGCATTGCCTTCGGCTTGGGCCGGCCGTCGTACTGGCTCATTTGGCAGAGTCAGCGGGTGGACGTCGATGGGTGGGGATTGGACGTTGTGGACAGCGACCCCTACAGGTCGGCTGGGAGACGCCAGCACAGCAGAGACAGGAAGTGGCGAGGGTAGTGTGAGCCTCCCATGCGTTACACCTCGCCAATGAGAGTCCGCGCTGGTAGGCGGAAAGATGTGACAGGCTGCCTCCTTGTGTGCCGGAGGGAACACGTGATGCAAGGCTTCTATCCTCTCTACAACCGACCAGTGGGGGGCATAGTCGAGCAACGTTCAAGACAGGGGAGGGGAGAATTGGATACACGAAATTGGGATGGGAGAAAAAGTGGATAAAAAAAAATGACTCATGTTTTAAAGTTTAACATTCTGAATTTCCGTCATATTCGAAATTCTATTCTGGCCACCTACAGGAAGATTATTATTATAGTTTTTTTTTTACACACAAAAAAACACACACATACAGGTACATTAATAATACATACATTTGTGTTGTGGGTATGTAAAGAATTCACATATACAGGTATATTTAATATATATAGATGATTACACAAAGGACTCAGTTACTTCTACTTTGTATTTTTGAATTTCTGTCTTGTATTTTAAGCGTCAAGAATAGTTGAGTATGTTTGTCATTGTGCTGTGTGTATGTGCATGTTATGTTGCAATTCTATGTGTATGTATTTTGCACTCTTTATGCTGTGTGTCCCGTGCATGTTGTGTGGCACTTTACGTGTATATATATTCTGAACTCTTGCACTGTTTGTATTTCATGTTTTTTGTATAGACTACAGATGGAAATTAGCTTCTGCTAAATCTGGTGCAAATATGTTTTCATGTGACAATGATTAATGTACATGCACATTGTCTATAAAAAAAGAAAATAAAAAGACCACATTCCATTCCAGGGCCCCGTTCCCCGTACCTGGTTCAACTAAGTCGATCAAGATGTCATTATCCAGATTCAGTTAACCCGATGTTTGAAGCCGGGATTTTCCTGTTCCTCGAAGGTGGATTCAGTCTCGTTAACTCGATTCAGACTTGAGACCCAGGATAAATGCGCGCGGCCGCTTCATTTGAAAAGCCAGCACGTATCGATGGCAGAGATCCTGATTCTCTAACGGCATTGATTGATTAATTGATTTAAAACTTTATTGACAGATTGCAATACGGCTCAATCGCCTCGCCGACAAGTTAAATGCGTTATCTAGGCTAATTTTAAGTCCCTCATTACCTCAATCAATCAGATTATATTTCTTTAAACTTGCCTGCTGGATTGAATAATCAAATGAGATCTTGCTAGCGAAAATAATTAGTTAAACTGTTATACAGAATTACGATACGGCTCTCTTACCCATTGATTGATGTGTGGTCGATCTTTTACTTATCTCCACTGTGGTCTAACGGGTTGTTCTTTTGACTTTCACGCAGACGACCGGGGTTCGAAACCCTAGTCTTTTCCTTCTTTTTGCAATATAGGAATAATTCAATTTGGTGCACGTTGAGAGCTATATAAAGAATGACATCCTCAATGCATGTAGATTTATAATATTTTAACTTAAAACCAGGCTACTTTGGCGTATAATCATTAATATTATATTCAAAAAAATTATATTGGAAACACAGGGTTTCGAACACCGGTCGCTGGGTTGGCAGGGTTGAGCACTACCGCTGCGCCACTGTGCCAGATGGGATAAATTCATTGTTTATACATTAATGAACGAGAGACCCGTGTTTAGAATAATCTTTATTTTGAATGAAGTTTTATTTCTTTATCCTCATTCATTAATGTGACGTCAACGGCTCATTCAATTTCTCAAATCCGTCAAACAGCGCATCTCATCAGACATCTTAATCCCAGTTACAATTAAAATAACCACAAAGTCATAATGTGTACATCGCACCGAGCGAGCGCCACGGTATATATAACGTGCATTATTTAGGACAAAGTGAATTTAGTATCAGCATTTTGGGTATATTTTACATTTCAAAAGCCCCCTCTGGAAGAATGGAGCACAAAAACGTAATTCAGAATGGTATAATGCAGATCGTAGACTGTGGGAATAATTTCAGGAAACGGGCTGTCACTTCTTTGCGGGGGCGTGGCGATGGTTGATCCGGCTAACTTGAACTTAAACCCTGCTTTCGACCAGGCTCAAACTTTTGGATCTGTTGTCATGGTAATTTGGACAATCCAGGTACGGGGAATCGAAAGGTCCGGCTTAAGTCAGACTTGACCGAAGATTATCCGGCTAACTTTAGCCAATTCCCTTCTGGGGAACAAAGACATAATTAGTATTGTTATAAAGTAGTTACATAGTAGTTATACAGTATAGCCGTTACATAAATGGTAAACAGTGCATTTATATAGCGCTTTTATCTAAAGTGCTTTACAATTTGGCTCCTCACGTTCACCCATTCACTCACAGACTGATGGCTGGGCCAACCTGCTCATCTGTGTGACGGTGCGGCTCCGTCACTGACTTTGCGGGCAGTGCGCATACTGTACATACACACACACTCATTGTCTGTCTTTCCATATACCATAACCGTATAATGTAATGTGGTGCGTTTCATGTGGACAGCGCACATGGGAACGCACACACGCCATATGCCGCGGAGCAACCCACACACACACACACACACACACACACCAAACATTCCCTCTTGTCAGCTTTCGTAGGATGTCCGAATGCGCACAATCATTTCATTCCGTTTCCGTTGTTATAGCAGAATGATGTTCATACAGCAAGACATTCATTCATCACATCACATTTATTTACTCACAGTCATGATGCATTCGCATCGCTCTGCACTCCTAGGTTGACGTGTTGGCCAAGCAGAAGCACACATATCCGCCAGGTTAAATGGGAGGGGTTGACGCAAGGTAATCGTCACGTGAGCGATATGATTGTATTGTACTGTTTACTTGGTTATCTGTAATTTAAAACAGTTGGAAGTTATGTGATATAGTGGAGGATATATATTTTGTGTGTAGGAATTGGTTTAATGTGTTAAAAAGAATAATAATATGTACATCCTGTTTAAAGCCTAGTGGGAGGGGCTATTGGATACAAGAGAGCTGCTTTGGCCCAGGGACGTCAGTCTTGAATGGACTGAGTTACAGTGAAGGTAACCAGGATCCCTAGTACAACGTGTTGGTATTGCTTGTAGTAGAAGTAGTAGTGTATATTGTGTATTTAGACTTTGTGTAGTGTTAAGTATTAAGTATATTTTGTTTTGTTTATTTGTTTTCTCTTTTTGCACTTTTGTTAGATATAGTAAGTATAGGGTATTTTGGTTTACGTTACTTTCACTTTTCACATTTTTTGTAAAACTATATCACCTCTGCACTTTTGGGAGGCGGGAAATAAACACCCACCAACGAGATCTTTCGACTACGCCTGTTTATGAGAGAATCAAAGGAGTTCGGGAGAGGACCCCGTCACATATGGTGTCAGAAGTGGGATGGCTAGCCGAAAGAAGATAACCCGCCTGCCCAGGCAGCGCGCCGGACTGCGCTCCCAGAGACAAGAGCGAGATGAGGAGTTGGCAGCCAGTGATACCGACCGGGCTTGGGAGACAGACCCGGAGGACGAGAAGGGCGCTGCAGCCCCAGCGCCGACCGGTGGACCAGGGGGAGAACTGCTGGTAATAATGAGAGTCTGCAGTACTACCTGCTTGGACGGGAATTTGACCTGGAAACGGACCACCGAGCTCTTACCTGGATCAACTCCATGAGGGACCACAACAGCCGCCTTACCCGATGGTACCTCTCACTCCAGCCATTTAAGTTTAACATCCGACACCGATCGGGCAAGACCAATGTGGTGGCAGATTACCTATCCAGGTTGCCGCACATCGCCAACCTCGAGGAGGAGAGGGATGATGTGACGGTGCGGCTCCGTCACTGACTTTGCGGGCAGTGCGCATACTGTACATACACACACACTCATTGTCTGTCTTTCCATATACCATAACCGTATAATGTAATGTGGTGCGTTTCATGTGGACAGCGCACATGGGAACGCACACACGCCATATGCCGCGGAGCAACCCACACACACACACACACACACACACACCAAACATTCCCTCTTGTCAGCTTTCGTAGGATGTCCGAATGCGCACAATCATTTCATTCCGTTTCCGTTGTTATAGCAGAATGATGTTCATACAGCAAGACATTCATTCATCACATCACATTTATTTACTCACAGTCATGATGCATTCGCTTCGCTCTGCACTCCTAGGTTGACGTGTTGGCCAAGCAGAAGCACACATATCCGCCAGGTTAAATGGGAGGGGTTGACGCAAGGTAATCGTCACGTGAGCGATATGATTGTATTGTACTGTTTACTTGGTTATCTGTAATTTAAAACAGTTGGAAGTTATGTGATATAGTGGAGGATATATATTTTGTGTGTAGGAATTGGTTTAATGTGTTAAAAATAATAATAATATGTACATCCTGTTTAAAGCCTAGTGGGAGGGGCTATTGGATACAAGAGAGCTGCTTTGGCCCAGGGACGTCAGTCTTGAATGGACTGAGTTACAGTGAAGGTAACCAGGATCCCTAGTACAACATGTTGGTATTGCTTGTAGTAGAAGTAGTAGTGTATATTGTGTATTTAGACTTTGTGTAGTGTTAAGTATTAAGTATATTTTGTTTTGTTTATTTGTTTTCTCTTTTTGCACTTTTGTTAGATATAGTAAGTATAGGGTATTTTGGTTTACGTTACTTTCACTTTTCACATTTTTTGTAAAACTATATCACCTCTGCACTTTTGGGAGGCGGGAAATAAACACCCACCAACGAGATCTTTCGACTACACCTGTTTATGAGAGAATCAAAGGAGTTCGGGAGAGGACCCCGTCACAATCGGGAACAATTATAGGAGTTAAGTATCTTGCCCAAGGACACTTTGACACGCTGCCCGGGAGGAGCAGGAAGGAACCCTTCCGACCAGACGACCGCTCTACCTCCTGAGCTACATAATAATACCTGTATGTTCTAGAACCTATTTGGTTATTACTTTGTCAATATCACCTTCGCCGTGCAGTTATAAGAGACTTCTGGACCTACTGTCTGAGCAGGAGGCGCACATTGATCTTTCTTGTGACGAGCTACTGAAAGTAAAGTTCACTGGACAGTCCCTCGCAAAGTTCTGGATATCAGTCCGGAACGAGTACCCAGTGCTGTGTAATGCTGCACTGAGAAATCTTGTCCCCTTTGCATCAACATACCTCTGTGAGGCACTGGTATAAAAAAGTTTGAGAACCCCTGCTTTAGAGTATCAGGCTAGCATTATTATTATTAATATGCCACAAAACAAGTTTATATTGCGTTTATACGTTTGTCAAAAGTAGGGATGTCCGATATTATCGGCCGATCGATATTATCGGCCGATATCGGCAGTAAAATGTGATATCGGAAAATATCGGAAAATATCGGTTTAAAAACAAAAAAAAACAATAACAATATTTGTTATTTATATATCCAGTGAAATTATTAGTTACCTGAAATTATTCAGTTTTTTGGACGGGGAAACCCTGCATATATCAGTATCGGTTGTTATCGGTTGATATCGGTATCGGAAATTAAGAGTTGGGGAATATCGGTATCGGTAAAAAAGCCAATATCGAGCATCCCTAGTCAAAAGTCATTAACGTTATTTGAAGGTAAGCTTGGCAGGATTAGATAAAGCAAGTACACCAAAAAGGTACAGTACATTTAATTAAATTAACATTCAATCAGAACGTATGTCCTGGAATGTGTTGAAAATCAACAATTGCAGATTTTTTAACAGTATTTACCTTATGTTCTAATCTAGGCAACAAGGACGCTTGCCGATTATGTCATTCAACTTCATGCAAGCTTGTGACACTGTATCTAGAATAGTATATCATAGCCTTCAAAGTACATCAATGTTGAATGCTAAACATACAAATAGTATCTTTGTTACAAGGATAATGAGAAAGCCGAACAGTTTTCTTCTTAAAGATGCATAATTTATTCGGCCACACTACTGTAGATAACGTCTTTATCAAGTTCAGCCACAGGAAATGAAGAGACAATGGTAGCAGTGTATCTCAGAGAGGATGATTAGAACACATAGAAGTAGCCACACCCTCATTCAAATGAGTGGGGATGAAGATGAAGAGATTTGCAGCTTGAAGTTCTAAGAGTCAGTGTAACACCGTCCCTGAATTCCACCACTGCAGTGAGGAAGGTCCACTGACATTTCCCTCTTTTTCCGGCACCTGGGGAAATGTGACGAGTGTGCTAATTCCCCCTGACCTCTAAAAGGTCTAGATGCATCACTGCCTTTTCAGCTCCACCAAGGGCAGGAAGGAATCTCTGGAGAGTGGTGAGGATGGAAAAGGACATGGCTGACTCCAAGCTTCCAAACGACCAGCCGAGACATCTTCCTTTTTAACACTCTTTCATGAAGACCTGTAACCCTGTCAAAGACCAAAGTTATCCACTGTCACGGTCAGTGCTCTGCTTACGTCTGGTTTGAAGATTCAAAAGCGTGACGTCATATGTCACCAGGCTTCTTTGGGAATGTTCTTGCAAGTAATCATTGTATTGTGTGCTTTAGTGACAGTATATGGTAAATTAACAAATTATTCCTCTTCCCAAATAATTGTTCTACCATTTGCACAAACAACATTTAGAAACAATTATTGCAGATGTATTCAAGCTCAGTCAAGATCTGTTACAACCACTTTATTATTTCATCATCATCATTAGGTGGCTTCTTCGTTCCGAAGGTTGCCTATCACTCTCCAACCCATTCTGTCCCCACTTCTTCTCTCCAACTCCGTGACTCCGCTTCTCATTTGCATACATGTAAGTGTTCCTGCTAATTATAAAGCTCTTACATAGTTGCAAAAAGTTACAATGACTTGCATTCATCCTTATAATAATAATAATAATTATTATTATTATAATTTTTCCCATGCAATAATTTCCTCTAATTCAATGATGATTTCAGCATTTCAGTTTATATTCACACATATACCTTAATTGTGAAAACATTTGGCTGGGTTTCCAGAAACTTTCATTTCCAAAGTAGTTCCAAAGTAGTTTCAATTGATATGACACAACAGTAAGACAGGAACTATTCTGAAATGTTCCAATAAAAGTCGTATTTACTCCACTACACAGATATTACTTTGAAATGAGTTACTGTACAGACAGCCATGTTGGAAAAAAAGAGAACTGCACAAATATTCTGTGCAAAGCCTCTTAACTCTCTCTCTTAACTCTCTCTCAACTCCGATTGTTTTTCTCCTGCAACAACTGCCCTGCAATTTTGACGTGTGAATATGAACGAGTCTCTCAAGCTGAATACCAGAGAAAAGACTAGTAATGATATACAGTAATCCTGGAGCTGCTCCATTGACAGTGTATAATGGAACAAATCCTAGGACACTGACGGTACCCGTGGTAATTTTACTGGGATATGGGTGCATTTTCTGATTCAGAGCTGTAAGCCCCACATTTAAAGGATAAGGCCGGAGTAATTGATTTTTCTCTTATTGTTAACATAGAATAAAAAGATCAAAACCAAAAATGTATTTATTCTACTTACAAGCATGATCCATACAGCCAACAACCAGATTATAGCTCATATCCAGAAGGTCATAGTACTCCATTGTACAACTCCCCTGTAAAACTTTGTTTTAGTCAGTATAATTAATCACTGCAATGATCGTGAGCATCATAGCTTTTAGATGCATCGAGGAGTTCACCTTGATTCTGTCTGAACCAGAACTATTTCCGATGGCGATCGCCATCACTTCATACAGTAATTCTGGGGGAAATGATGATGCTCATGTTCTCTGCAGTGATGAATTATACTAAGCAAAACAAAAAGTACGGCTGTGACTTGTTTTCTTATGTTGACAAATAAGGGAAAATAACACAGGCCACATCCTCTAACTCTTTGGATGCCAGACCCGATGATAGTCAGGTTATCTCGACATGCGTTGAGCGCCAGGACCCCCGAAAACCTGAGTATAGATCATCGTTATTTATTTTATTTGATATTTCCATTCATTACATGCACACGGACTCTGGGTTAACATGGGGAATCATCCTGAGAATGCCAAAGTGCAATACCGGCCGCATCCACCCAGGTGGCAGTATCGAGCACCCTTTAAAATTATATCTTGGCCTGTGCGTCGATCAAAAGTCTCTGGTCTGACTTTTCTTTGTCGGGCAAGTGGAGCGGTTGTCCCGATCGGATTGAGAAGCGTGAAATGCTCCCGATGCATGATGTGTGGCGGATTATGTTGGCGACATGATCGACACCAATACTGGGACTCGCGATCAGATAATTGGATTATTCTTTTTGGGGTACATCCTAGTGAAGGTAAGGGCTATATGATATCAATCGTGCTGTGATCCAACCATGACTATGTGTGTAATGTTACTCCACAACGTATGCCGTTGGTGACGATCAAAGCATCAAACCCCCCCCCCCCCCCACCCTTTCATGCATTCATGATGAAACATAATACAGGTAATATAGATTTGATTTCGAAATAGTGGCGTGTACAGGCAAGAAACGGCAATGCTTTTTTTTTTTTTTTTTTTTTTTTTTCCTCCATTTTCCTCCGATTTTCTCCCATCCCAATGTTAGTCGTATGCCAATTCCCAGTCCCTTCCTGATCGCTGAGCACTTACCCCCCACAGTCAGATCATCTGGGAGAGTGGAGGCTACCACGTGCTTCCTCCGACACACGTCCAGCCAATCACCGCTTCTTTTCACCTGGCAGCGCGGATTCTCATTGAGAGGGCGTAGCGTGTGGGAGGACCACACTATCCCCCTCACGTCCAATCCGCGCTTAGCAGGCGCCCCAACCGAACTGTAGGAGTCGCTGTTTACAACGACCCGGACCCACCCCGCCAGCTTCTCCCACCCTCTGATACAGCCAATTGTATCAGTGCAGACGGCCAGCCAAGCTGGTGACAACCCCGGAGCTGTGAGCTGGATTCGAACAGGCGAATCGAGCTCACAGCTCCGGGGCTGGTGACGAACGCAATCTCCGCTCGGCCACCTAACCGCCGAAACGGCAATGCTTTTAGTGAAATGCACGTATTGCTGCATAGCGTCGTTTTCTGGGATTAGACAGAATTACTCTAAAACTATACTCATATTCACCACGGTATAAAACGGGAATGTATGGATGGAAAAAAAAATCTTTTTCACATATTGAGCGATATATAGTGTTAGGGTAGCGTTAAACGAGCCCAATAGCAGAACACAAGGGAGAGAGAAAGGAGCGGTTTAAGTCGTTTTAATGTTTCCAAGTTCCAATAGGTACCATGCAGACAGGGTTAGTAACAGGAATGTTCGACAGGTGCGAGCAGGAGCACTCCTCGTGCTTCACAGGAACGTCCTGGCAGGCGGTGTCTCGTGAGACAGCGTAGGCCAGCAGCAGATGGTCCTGGGCACAGGGAGACAGAGGTTAGAACAAGGCAGGGAATCAGATAGAGCAGCAAGGTAGGTTACGTCCTCGTACCTAGGTAGGTATAGCAACACTCGGACAGTGAGTGGCAGGAACCGCATGGCTCATATCAGAGCTGGTGATGACCTGACGAGTCTCAGGTGTGCAGGCAGGGCTTGGCTGACAGCGTGTGAACACCTTGACAGGAAGCTGCCCATATAAGGGTGTGGAAGCAGGGGGCGAGAGAGAGGCTCTGGCGTGATTGTCACAGATAGTCAATGTCAAATGGGCCATAGTATTGTATCCATAGCTATAATATAGAATATAGTTATAGCCCTGCAAACACCGCCACTTATTCCTATCTCTTAGAGCTTGGCGTGGTAAGTACAAATTATGCTCAACTGCGTGGCGTCCATTGAGTTAAATTAAACAATAAACAAAAATTATATGATTCCACAAAGTCTGTCACTAATTCACTGTCAATAGACCATCTCCAAAATGTGTCATTTGATGATGTCACAGAATAAGTCAGGTCTTGATGCTCTGATTTCCACCTGCTGGCCCTTTCATATAACACAGCAACTGCTACCTTCTTAAACCCATTAATTTCCAATGGCTTGCACCGTGCAATGACGTCTCTACCGTCTGCAGTTCAGTAGAGGTCTGCTCTCCACTGGGTGAAGTCATTATCAGGGGTGTTGATGTGTCAGAATTAATTATCACAGAACAGTATGATGCGATTTAGGTTGAATAAAAGTGTCCCGTTAAACTGTTCCAAGATCAGTGGAATAGTTCCTGAGCGTCTTGTGAGCTCTCGGCACAGTGGTCAGAGAGGAGACTCGGGGGAAGGACACATGGACTGGAAAAATCCAGACTGAAGTCGTGTCCTGGGGGTCTTGGCGATGTTGTCATCGGAGAGGAGGCACACCACATAATACTCCATGCCCTCTATCGTCACTGGTGGTCTCTGAACTCTCCTGCCACTCTCACCATCTTTCTGCTCCTCCTTCCGGCTCTCCACACTCCCTCCGCTTTCCCATCTCTCTCTCTCTCTCTCTCTCTCTCTCTCTCTCTCTCTCTCTCGTTATCCCTCGTCGTTATCCCTCGTATCTCATAGGCCTTTTGCACTATAATGGTGAACCGTTTCCGTTCAAGTTTGCGCGCCTACTTTTGAAGTGTAAATTGGATAAATTTGTTCAGAATGGTTCATTTGGTTCGCAGCTGGAACCAAAAAACGGCATGCTTTTCTTTGCGAACTGAGTGGGCGTGTCATAATATTATTCCGCAGGTTCCCAGGTCGCCAAAAAGTTCTGGCCTATTAATGGCCCGTATCCGGCAGGCTGGAAGAAATTAATCGGCCCAAGTCCGGTTGCCGGAATCGACCCATAATGCGGAATGACTGACTACCCGGAACCGGCCCAAGTACACTGGGCCAGGTCCGGTTGCCGGAAGCAGTCCAGGTCCGGGGTTGCCGGAATCGGCCCAGAATGAGGAATGACTGACTGCCCGGAATCGGCCCAAGTACACTGGGCCAGGTCCGAGCGACGCCAAGGGAGAGGACCAGGACCACGGCGGAGCTGGCGTGTTGGCGATGCGGAGAGAAAGGCCATCGGAGAGGCGACTGCACAGAGACTGTCTGGTGTAGCTTCTGCAAATCCACGGGGCACACAGACAGAGCGTGCATGAAGAAACACGACCAGAGCGCGCGATATACGCGCATGGACAAGATGACGAGACAGCGGCCATGGACGAGACAGCGGCTACGGACAAGATGGCGGCTGTGGATAAGATGGCGGCAGCGGACACGATGGCGGCGACGGTCGACGTGAGACGGATCGAGACGAGGCCCGGAGAATAACGGGGCAAGAAGACTTCGCTTTCGGGGCGCGGACAGCGTGCATTGCCAGGCCGGCACAGCTGCAGCGGGCCCAGAGGAAGGGACTGATCGTGGACACAGGTGCGTCGTTCCATGTCATCAACGACAGGAGTCGGTTCAAGAACTTTGACAACACTTTCCACCCGGAGAGGCACAGCATGGAGCTGGCAGACGGGAAGCGCCAGTCAGGCTTTAGACAATCTCATTCCACTGAGACTTGTCTGGTATATTTGACTGACTGCATCAGAAAGGAGATTGATGCAAAGAAATTCTGTGGAATGATCATGTTGGACCTACAAAAGGCCTTTGATACGGTTGACCATAGTGTCCTTTTATTTAAATTGAAGGCGATTGGGTTTAGTGGGTCAGCGTTGAACTGGGTCACCTCATATCTATCAGGCGGGTCTCAGATGGTAGATGTAAACGGGACCTACTCCTCAGCCAAGGCAATCACCTGCGGGGTGCCTCAAGGGAGTGTCCTGGGGCCTCTCTTCTTTCTCATTTACATAAATGATATGAAGAATGCCTGTTCATCAGACTTTTTTCTTTATGCGGATGACTCAGCCATTCTGGTCTCCCATAAGGACTTGGCAGTAGTGGAGAGGACCCTTAGTGAGGAGCTATCAAATGTGCAGACATGGCTGTCAGATAACAAACTATCTCTTCATCTAGGAAAAACAGAGGCCATCCTGTTCGGATCAAAGAAACGGCTTGGTAAAGAAATTGAAATGAAGGTAAGAGTAGGTGAGAAGCAAATAACAAACAAGGATTCTGTAGTATATCTAGGCTGCATAATGGACAAACATCTTACATGAGAGGCCATGGCTAAAAAAGCCCACACTAAAATCTGCCAGAAAACGAAATTCCTAGCTAGACAAGGGGAACTACTGGACCAGGCAACACTTAAAATGCTAGCGGGCACATTAGTACAAAGTCACTTTGACTATGCTGCCACCTCCTGGTTTAGTGGCACTCCACAGGTCCTGAAAAACAAACTTCAGACAGCTCAAAACAAATTAATGAGAGTAGTCCTTAAGCTACCTCCACGCACTCACCTAGACCTAGGGCCAACTTTCTTTAGGCAACTAAACTGGCTTCCGGTCAATAAAAGGGTAATTCACATCAAATTAGGTCTCACACACAAGATAGTTCAAAATACAGGTCCGAAATATCTATCTAATTATTTTAATCGATTCCGTGACAATCATTCATACTCCACTAGAAGGAGCAGTACGGATTTTATTCTGCCAAAATGTAATTCCCTAATGGGCACAAATACTTTTTTATATTCTGCAGCACTGGAGTGGAACAAGCTTCCAGTGGCCCTGCAAAACATCGAAGAGCGGGGAAGTTTTAGACGTGCCACAAAGAAATGGCTAGCCAGTGAAGTATAGAATAGCCACATCTAGGAAGGAGAGGGTAGGGAGTGTTTTTATGGGGTTGCTATATGTTTTATTATGATGCTCTGTTTTTTATTATGATGATCTATGTTTTATTATGATGCTCTATGTTTTATTATGATGCTCTGTTTTATTATGTTTTATTATGATGCTCTATGTTTTATGATGTCTGTCCATGTCCAAAATCAGGGACCATGATGGAAATAAGTGCTTGCACTTTCTCATGTTTTTATCCCTTGGATGCTGTCTTTTACTCCACAATAAAAATCAATCAATCAATCAACCTACGGGTTGGCGCAAGAGAGAGGAGACGCACAGGTATGCCTTACGGACAGTGGGGGGCGCCGGCGTACAGTGACGTTAAACAACGCTCTCTACGTACCATCGTTCCCACAAGGACTATTCTCTGTAATAGCTGCTACTGCAAGCGGTGCCAAGGTATTCTTTGATAAAAATGTTCTTGTAGAGCCTGACGGTACACGGTTTGACATAAAGATGTACCAGAGAATGTATTATCTAGTGTAATGACAACGACAAGTATAATCATGATAATGATATGTGTAGCGTGACGGCCTGTCACGATATTCAGACATGGCACGAGCATAGACGCCTGCGCAATAGAGCACTCGAAGCAGCTGCTCTCCCACTATTGAACTTGGGGGAGCAAACTTGTCATTTTGCTCCCCCACTTTTTGATCATATGAAAAATATGATATATCCCCCCCCAATATATAAATCTAACCATAACTATGTAATTTCAATCAAATTAATAATACGCAATGACACTTAATAGCAAGTTTTTAAGTTTCCAAAGATTCCGACCCCCCCCTGCCCCATATGGTTTGATCCAGTGCCTCCCATGCCCAGCGCGTCTCTACTTTCTGTAGCTCCATTTCTGCAGCCTCCAGGTAGGCTGAGTGTAAATTATCAAAGCCCACCGAGTCATTAATTAGTGGCAGGCAGGCAGGCTTTTCCACTAAGTTGTTCAAATAAAAGGATTATGTTAGACATGTCTTTACTATTGAGTGGTAGAACTTCTACGGTTCTACCACGCAATACAATAAAAGTGTGTCACGGTCCCTAAATGCGATCTGGTCATACCGTAAATCCTCTAATAAATAATAATAATAATAACGTCTCCCTCTGGTTGGCGTTAGCTTTAGTGCTAGCCGCTAGCTAACGTTGTCATTATTATTATCTAGATATGTGGTGTCAGCTGGATGACGTTTACTTCGTTTGCAAACGTTAACGTTCACTATCTATGCCGCAGACGAGCAGGGCCGGATTAACGATGGCCGCGGCCCGTGGGCCTATAGTGACGAGGGGCCTCAAAAAAAATTTACTTTTTTTTTTATTTTTTATTTTTTTCTGGAGATCGATGTCATGACTGTGCACTGCAGACTCAGGAAGGAGGCAGAGAAGGAGAGAAAGAGACACAAGAGTTACAGGTAATGGAAATATATCTTTTTTCTCTTTCTTATTAAAAACTTGGCCTATTTGAAAGGAGATTGATTTAATAAAAATAAATGAGCGAAAAATCAATATACAGTATATATATATACATATATATATATATATATATATATATATATATATATATATATATATATATATATATATATATATTCATATATTATTATTATAGTAATTGGCTATCATACTGCAATATAAACTGAGTTTTATAGTGAAAAGAGCAGCTTTATTGGTCAAGATTGAAGGCTCTATATTGCAGGAAATTGCACGTACAGGTTCATTACATTTAAAAAGAAATGAAACCACCCCCTGCCTGTCCCAAAAAAATTATAAATATGATTGAAAAAAAAAAAAAAAAAAATTGCACCCCCACTTTCAACTACAACTAGGCGGCCATGGGCACGAGATTATGGGTCATTGTAATTACGAGGATTTACTGAAACTGCAAGCAGTGACAGAAGGCATGCACATTGAAGGTGAAAAACGTAGACCTGACAAAAAATGTGTAGTGTGCAAAACGGAAAGTAACAGACAAAGTAAAGGTACCACTTGCACTAGTTAACACGGATCTAGCCGGTCCAGTAAGCAACGAGTCCATAGGAGGCTTTAGATATGTACAGTCTTTTACAGATGTGTGCACAGGAGCAGTGTTTGTTTACTTTCTCAAAGCAAAGAGTGACACACTCCAGGCCACGGAGAAATTCCTGGCAGACGTAGCCCCTTATGGTAACGTAGGATGCTTGAGGTCCGACAACGAAACCGAGTTCACAAACAGAGAGTTCCAATCACTGTTGAGAAGGTACAAGATAAGACACAAGACGTCATGTCCATATCCCCCACACCAGAACGGAGTGGCAGAGAGGAAATGGCGCACCCTTTTCGAAATGGCTAGGTGTAAGCTAGTAGACAGTAACTTACCTAAGAGCCTATGGCATTATGCGGTGCAAGAAGCCGATTACACCAGAAACAGGTGCTTTAATAAGCACACGGGCACCACCCCGTATACAGCACTGACAGGAAAGAAGTGTAATCTAGCTAGAATGCACCGATTTGGATCGGTGTGTTATGCGTACCTGCAGGACAGGGGAAAGCCCGAGTCCAGATGTGTAAAAGGACTCTTTGTAGGGCACGACTAGTTTATCATCCCGGTAAAGGGAGAGTGCAGAAACACATGCTAGTCAAGTTTGTCACAAAGACAACAGAGCTGGACTCCAGAGTAAGGTGTGTAGAAACAGAGACACATCAGCCCAGTGTACTTAGCACGGTCATGCAGGCAGACAGTCAGCCACCCCCAGAGGGCGATGACGAGGAGCACCCGAGGGTGACGTCAAGTGCCCCAAGCAGTGGGAGGTATCCCTCAAGGGAACACAAACCCCCAAAGTATCTGACAGACTATGCCCGGAAAGGGAGTGACGAGGATGACAGTACACTCACCACCGTTGATTACTGCTACAGGGTAGTCAGTGGGGTACCCCCGACCTTTAAAGAGGCCATAGTGTCCCCCGAATCAAGTAAATGGGAGAGAACAAGGGATGAGGAGATGAGGTCCCTAGAGGACAACCACACCTTTACTCTAACCAAGTTACCAGAGGGCAGACAGACAGTGGGAGGGAAATGGGTGTATTCAACCAAGTTACCAGAGGGCAGACAGACAGTGGGAGGGAAATGGGTGTATTCAATCCAGGAGGGTATTGAAGGCCACGACAAATACAAAGTATGGTTCGTAGCTAATTGCTTAAATGCTGAAGGAGGGTACTCCATGTTTAAATACTGAAGGAGGGTGGCTACACTGCTTAAATGCAGGAGGAGGATACTCCAGGTTTAAATACGGGAGGAGTAGAATCCGGGTTTAAATATCTAAATGGATCCTATGTTTAAAACCATGTTTAAATACAGAGGTGGATGCCTTACCATGTTCTAAATGATTTAATTATGGGAAAAGATCCTGAGATGTTTTGACTGATGTAAGAGATGTATAGAGAAGCTGTGGGTAGCCTCATTTGTTAGACAACCTGTACTCGCCCTGACCTATGTTTTGTAGTGAGTAAAAATTGTCACAGTATTTTGCTGACCCCACAGAGAAGCATTGAACTACGTCAAAAACATGTTTTTCGTTATCCCAGAGGTGCAGCAGACGAACAGCTGTGTTTCAGAAAGGGCAGCAAGGGTTTAGGACTTAAAGGCCACAGTGATACTATCAATCAATCAATCAAATTTCATTATATAGCACATTTAAACATGACACTTGTCGACCAAAGTGCTTCACAAAGGATGCTTGGTTCATACACATACAGCTCATTATAGTAATATTCCACAATTATTACATTGATAGTAATAATGGCACACAGTCATAAATTCACCTACATGCGCATTTGTTATACATGCAGGACTCTTTGAGACAGACGTATGCGTATTACCGCTGCCATGTTTGGCGCGGAGCACCCGGGGGGGGGGGGTTGACGAGACAGCCTTGGCTCCCCCCTCCAGCACGCATACGAGTTAGCTGCCATCACTAACGTGAGGCGCTGGGCCATACACGTAGGAGGGGGGGTGGGGGGGAGGGGGGTTGGGGGGAGGGGGGGTGGGGGGGCCGCATGCCACTCTTATCTCCAAGAGGGCCTTCAACTCCAGCAGCTCTCAGTTTGACCTTGGAGTCGTCCAGGAATTTGTTTTGGCTGACTGACTGGCAACATTTCCCCAGTCACGTCGATTTAAATTTGATTTTGAGTAGAGTGAATTATAACTCTATTGGTTTGAGTGGAGTGAGTTTTAACAACTCCGTCCAAATGACTGAATGCATTAGTCCAAGTGTCCAAGTGTCTTAATCAGTTCATTTTGGTAGGTCTTGTGCGCGGTAAACAGATCCAAAATCTTCTTATTGCAATCCCAAAAGCTTCGATAATCCAAATGTCCACGACTTCAAGTTGGTAGCCCGATTGAAATGTCGCAGAGGCAGAGAGGGTTAGCCTTATTCTGCTTCCTTGACGAAAATATGCAATCCACTGATTAGATCCATTTCGAGTTGATTTGAGTATAGTCCGACAACTGTCAGGCTTCATGGAGGCAGTAAAGGCAGCGGTAGGAACGGCCTTGAGGAGCCTGGGGAGAGGAGAGAAATGCGACTGTCTCTGGGAAGGCTGGGAACATATCAACCTGTGAAGCAGAGTGTATGTTTCTAGCTAAGACAATGCAGAAATGTGTTTATCTAGAACAACTGCTCGAAGTGATGGACACCTATGTATATATGAAAATGTGTTTATCTAGATTCTAGAACAACTGCTCGAAGTGATGAACACCTATGTATATATGAAGACTGTTGTTTATGAGGGCAACCAGGGAACCATTGTGATTGCTAGGAACCCAGTGTGCCGACATAGATGTAAACATGTCGATATAAAATATCATCTCATCAGATCTGTCATCAGAGAAGAAAGAATGACACTGATTCATTGTCCAAACGGACGACATGGTAGCAGACACTATGAGGAAACCTGTTCCAAATTGAAATTGAAGAGATTTGAAGAGGTCATGTTTAACGTGTAAATATTGACTGCCATACTCTTTTGATGTTTTGGATTGTATTATTTCCTTTGTAAAATGTATGCTAATACAACCCTAAGTGGGAGTGTTGAAGTTAGAGGTTCTATGTAGGATTGTTAGTAACTGTCTAACTGCATATATATAAATGTTTCCACTAGAGGGCGCTCTAGGCGGAGCCACTCAAGATACCACCAGGTTTGTTTTTGTTTTTATTAAGTATCCCCATTAGCTGGTGCCATGGCTCCCAGCTAGTCTTCCTGGGGTCCACACAACACAATACATAAAACAGTTAATGCATAGATCAATACAAAAGATAAAAACAAGGATTTAGTATATAGCAAAATAAGATACTTTCACAGATGCTATAGATGGAAATAAAAAACAAAACAATTAACTAAAAACATACAATAAATATCCATTTTAAAAGATACAAAATGAGAACTTGTAGGCTAATAGGCAAAAACCCATACACAAATGCAATACACATTAAGGCAACAACTGTAATTGAGATTTGAGTTTCTTTTTAAAAATTGATTTACTAAAAGTGTAGAGATAACTAGGTAGGTTGTTCCAGAGTGTTATGCACCTATAAATAAAAGACCGCTTTAAAGCATTGGTTCTAGGATGAGGGAGTACAAACTGACCATTTCTGGCCCCTCTTGTATTATGGTCTTGTATAGAGCTTCTGTAAACAAGTTGCTCAAACACAAAATATGGAGTCTTGCTGTTAATGACTGATTTACACAATACAAGTGAGTTATGCCTGCAGACTGCAGGTTCGAGTTACTCGCACTCTCACACACACACACACACACACACACACACACACACACACACACACACACACACACACACACACACACACACACACACACACACACACACACAAATATTGGTTGTGCTTGCTCATTTGCATGTCAAGAAATATGGGCCAGGTAGGCACACATAGGCTAGTTGTACTGTGATCACATAATCTGAATATTGAAAAATGTAGCTATACTATAATGCGTTAGTAGATATAGTCTAGGCCAGGGGTTCCCAAACTTTTCAGGCCGGGACCCAGAAAATAAGGCGTCAGAGAGCCGCGGCCCAATGCACATCGTCAGGCTTTTTTTTTTCTTTTTTTGCCAGGCGACCGATTTTTTAAGCCAAATATCACTTCAATCCTATTAAGTTAGTTCAAGTTAGTTATTCATTTATATGTACTATTTATGAGAGGGCTAACTTGTTGCAAAATAATAATGATAATAATAATAGCCTCATTAAAATACTATTGTTGCTTCGGTTGTTTTCAGCGTTTTATGTGCATAATCTGTTATTTAGTTTGAAATGTTCGTTGAAATAAGTAGATATTTCGTTTTTGTTTATTTATTAAGTTAATATAAAACCATATAGTCACATTTTAGAATACAATAGAATAGAATTTTAGAATACAACTAGAAACACTGTCCTGGCCTGCTTCTAAGTTCAGTGGCCTGACCAAAAATAAATAAAAGAAAATTGGATTTCTTTTTAATCATCTCGCGGCCCTCCCGTGGCTGCTCGCGGCCCACCTTTGGGTCACGACCCCGACTTTGGGAACCACTGGTCTAGCCAGTGATTCTCAATATTATTTTGCATATCTAGGACCTCTAATTTAGTCCACATGCACATCTACATACAATATACTGTAGCATTACAAACCATTTGACAGCCAGGTTCTGCACCTCTCCATTCTTGTTCTCTAGGAGCCATCGCAGCATGGCCAAGACCTTCCTCATCCAGCTTAATACTGTCCTTCTGAAGCTCTAGCATCAAGTCATTAGTGGCCATGAACCTAGAGAGAGAGAGCGAGAGAGAATTTGAATATTGAAAAATGTAGCTATACTATAATACGTTAGTAGATATAGTCTAGGCCAGTGATTCTCAATATTATTTTGCATATCTAGGACCTCTAATTTAGTCCACATGCACCTCTACATACGATATACTGTAGCATCCATCATCACTTCTTGATTTGTAAGAAGTCTTTGCAGACGAGCTAAAAGTAAGGACATTCAACATTCAGTATATGAAGGCATTACAGGATGACTCTTTCCAGCTGTTGAAATGAAAGTATGTCCCAGATTAAAAAGTATACACAGTCACACACACACAATAAAACATTTTATACATCACTTAAAAGCATACCCACTTGAAGTACCGGTAGTTGTTCTTGACTGTCTTCTGCTTTCATCTCGTTGTTGAGATCCAGCACTTGTCACAGACCGTTAGGGTTCAGGGCTCGTCAGAGACCGCCAGGGTTCAGAGCTATCCCTAACTTTCATTATAGACAAAAGAGCAGAGAAAGCTATCAATGAAATGCCAAAATGTAATGCCCAGTTTCTCAAACCATCCGCTAAACTATCTGTATAGGAAGGTGAGGAGATGTATATTTCCTTTGTGGAATTCTTGTCCATGAGGGTTTATTCTTCACAAAATCCAGTTGTCATCACATTTAGCTGGAATAACAATAGTTGCTATTAGTTATTTGATCATGGGTAAAACAATTAACGGCTGAAGCATAAACAAGAACTGTCATACATATAAGCATAGGCCTATATATAACACAAATTATATCACATATATAAATATGAGTATATAAAATATTTAGCACATTTAGCCACTATGCTACACACTATGCAAGCTTATACTGTAACGTTAGATGAAAGAAAACAACGACGGTTGGTAATGGTGGTAATATATAGCTCAATCAGGAAATATCATGTTAGCCAACCTAGCGCCTCTTACAGTCAATCACCGAACACAGCCAAATTTGCGATATAACAGGTGAAACAATAAACGGGCACTTCATTTTATATCATTGACTACAATCTGAATGTTACAGGATGGATCCCACATAAATTAAATAACTATTCACTTTAACTTTCAAACGAGTGAACTCGGACTGAACTTAACCGTCGTACTATCTTCACTCGCGAGCCACACAACCGGTGTCTTTTTGGCCTCGCTCCACTGGCTGCCTGTCCGCTTTAGGATCGATTTTAAATTAGCCCTAAATGTTTTTAAATCACTAAATGGCACGGCTCCTCCCTATCTGTCCGAACTCCTGCACCGCCACACCCCCCACCGATCCCTCAGATCAGCTGACCAGCTGCTATGGTGGTGCCTAGAACTAGGCTCAAGACTAGGGGAGACAGAGCTTTCTCCACCACAGCGCCTAGACTGTGGAACAGCCTCCCCCTCAGCGTACGGACCGCCCAGACCGTGCAGGCTTTTAAATCACTTTTAAAAACCTACCTGTTCTCCTTGGCCTTCCCCCCCACTTAATCACCACTAGACCCCTGGCCCTTCTATCCTCTTTGTTTTACTGTGTCCTACCTGTTTTTATTACTTTCATTGCTTTACTATGTTTTTAATCTTATATCTTGCATCATATTATTTTGTTTTTATTACTTTCATTGCTTTATTATGTTTTTAATCTTATATCTTGCATCACATTATTTTGTTTTTATCAACCTGCCTGTGAAGCACTTTGGTGCCAGCTGCCGCTGCCTGGAAATGTGCTATATAAATAAAATTTACTTGACTTGACTTGACTTAAAGGGACAGTCCCCTAAATCTCTCAGAAATCAAATTTAAACTACACAGGAATAAATCCTGTAACAGTATTTGCTACATTAACAATGACATTATATTTGTTATAATTAAATTAAGCCATGAAAGATCTGTGCAGCGTGATATGCATTGGTTAGCAAACGTCAGTATTCTATACTTAGACTTATAGCAGAGGTGGCCTGCTAGCAGTAGTGCTACTGTAGTTTACAGATCCCCCGGCAGTTTCATAATATCGAGCTAATAACGTTACAGTAGTCACTGAAACACAGACTAAACAGCACTCATTTATATCAGCGGCACGCATTACTTATAAATAATAAAATATATGTGTTGCATAATTACCTGAGATGAGAAGATGCAACAGCTAGTTGGTCGTATACTGTAACGTTAGATGAACGAAAATAACGACGGTTGCTAATGGCATCATAATATCGAGCTAACGTTACAGTAGTCACTGAAACACAGACTAAACAGCACTCATTTATATTAGCGGTATTACTTATATATATCAAATATATCTGTGTTGCATAAATTACCTGAGATGAGAAGATGCAACAGTTGGTCGTACGACGTACCAGGCTCTGGCTGTACCGCGTCAATTCAAATTTGAAACCCCAATGCATTGTGGGGATCCCACAATGCAATGCAGCTGTTAAACCAACTTACTGCTTATCTCTTACAGAATGACCTCCTAGACCCCAATCAGTCTGGCTTCCGGACTGGCCACTCCACAGAAACGGCCCTCATTGCGGTCACAGAGGCACTTCACTTAGCAAAAGCGAAAGGCCTCTCCTCTGTCCTGATTCTCATAGATCTATCTGCAGCCTTCGACACAGTCAACCATCAGATCCTCCTCGCGGCCCTCGCAGGAATGGGAGTGGCTGGATCTGCGCTGACATGGCTGACATCATACCTCAATGACCGCTCCTACCAAGTGTCATGGAGAGGGACTCTGTCGGCCATCCGCCCCCTCCGGACGGGTGTCCCCCAGGGCTCGGTCCTAGGACCCCTTCTCTTCTCCCTCTACACTAAATCACTGGGTAACATTATCACATCTCATGGCTTCTCATATCATTGTTATGCCGATGATACTCAACTCTTCCTCTCCTTCCCTCCCTCAGATATCCACGTCTCTGAGCGGATCTCGGCCTGTCTGTCCGACATCTCCGCCTGGATGACGACCAACCACCTCAAACTGAACCTAAGCAAAACAGAATTGCTCCACCTGCCGGCCAAATCCTCCCCCCTGACCGACCTCTCCATCACAGTCGAGAATGCAGCTGTGACCGCGTCGCCGACCGCCAAGAACCTTGGTGTTGTCCTCGACGACCAGTTGAACTTCTCTGCTCACATCGCAGCGACAACCAGAACCTGCAGATTCCTCCTGAGCAACGTCAGAAGGATACGCCCCTTCCTGACAAAAGAAGCCACCCAACTCCTCGTCCAATCAACAGTCATCTCCCGCCTCGACTACTGCAACGCACTGCTAGCTGGCCTCCCGGCCACTGCCACCAAGCCTCTTCAACTCATTCAAAATGCAGCGGCCCGCCTGATCTCAAACCTACCGAAGTCAGCCCATGTCACCCCACTTCTTAGGGACCTGCACTGGCTCCCCATTGCTGCACGTATCCGCTTCAAGGCCCTCGACCTAGCATACCGTGCGGCAAAGGGAACCGCTCCCGCCTACCTCCGGTCAATGGTCTCTAACTACACACCCTCAAGACCCCTACGCTCTGCGTCTTCTGGCCGCCTCAGATCTACTCCTATCCAAGCTCCCGGAGGGTCATCAAAGAGAAGCCGCCTATTCTCAGTCCTTGCCCCACAATGGTGGAATGAACTACCCATCCCAGTTAGGACAGCCGAATCCCGTCCAATCTTTCGCCGTCGACTAAAGACTCACTTCTTCAACCATTATCTGAAATGATAAAAAAAAAAAAAAAAAAAAAAAAAAATCTAACCCCGACTAACCTTAATGTCATGCACTTGTCCTAATAAACTAACCTACACTGTAACACGCAACACTTTGATGAACATTGTTACTCAGCTGATAGAGTTATACCCTTCTTGCTGTCTTGTCGCACAGAACTTGTAAGTCGCTTTGGATAAAAGCGTCAGCTAAATGACTAAATGTAAATGTAAATGTAAATCAGTGTTGCCAGATTGGCGTACCTTTCATAACACTGGGCGGTTCGGATATTGTTAATCCGATCTGGCAACCCTGCTCTTCCTTGCGTCTCCGCACAGACTGACCACGGTTTTGATTGATTGATTGAAAACTTTATTAACAGATTTCAGAATGGGTACAATACAGTACAGCTCAATACATACAATTGTTAAGGGGATGCAGACCAGAGAAAGACTTTCGTCTTGTTTACGTGCACGGTCCCCCATTTTCAATTCATCATAATCTCAAATCTCATAATCAGACAATTATTATTTATATTATTTTATATAACACAGTTACTCAATCAACATGCTTTATGCCTACAATCTCCCTGACAAATCTCAATGGCACAAGAATAACTTAAAATAATAATAATAATAATAATAATAATAATAATAATAATAATAATAATAATAATAATAATAATAATAATAATAATAATAATAATAATAATAATAGCTCTCTTTTCAAGTCTTACTGGACAACAATTAATAACAAAAATATATAAAATAATGTTCGAAATAATACATCTTGTGTAGAAAATCCAGCTTTAACAAATTATCTCTGTGACTATCTTTTCAATGTAAATAATAAATCAGTAACCTCACAAAGATACTAATCTAATTATGTTTAAAGTGCACTATGCAGTTTTGGATTTGGACACCACCCACCAGTACATCATCCTTGAGGTCCCCTTAAATAATTGTTATGGCTTTTACACTTAAAGTAGAAAAACAAAAGTAATCTGTAAAATAATACAGTGAATTTCCTGTGAAAAAACTTTAATTTTTTACAGTGTACCACCTCAAAAACATCTCCCGTCTCCGACCCTCACTCTCAGATTCTGTGGCTGAGACCCTGAACCACTCATTTATCACCTCCCGGTTGGACTACTGCAACGGAGTCCTGTTCGGGGTACCCAGCAAAGCCCTGGACAGGCTCCAGTATGTACAGAACTCAGCTGCCAGGGTTCTCACTCACACCAAGCCCTAGCTGGCAGCACATCACCCCCACCCTCATCCACCTCCACTGGCTCCCAGTCAAGTTCCGTATCTCTTTTAAACTCCTGCTCCTCACCTACAAGTCCCTCCATGCCCTCGCCGGCCGAGACCTGTCTGATCTCCTCCACCAGCACACTCCATCCCGGAACCTCCGATCCTCCGATCTGGGTCTCCTCTCCATCCCTCGCACAGGTTACGGACTTTCAGAGCCTTCAGTGTGGCATCCCCTACCCTCTGGAACTCTCTCCCCCCTGAAATCCGCAACGCCCCAACCCCTGGACACTTTCAAAACTGCTCTCAAAACACACCTCTTCACCAAGGCTCTTCCCCATTAGTTAGTTTAGATTAGATTAGGTTCATTATCCCTTACCTGCCCTCATCCTCCCCTTTTCTTTTTTCCCTTTTCCCCTACTGCCCCATTTCCCTAGCCCTCTTGATTGTAAAGCGACCTTGGGTTTCATGAAAGACGCTATAGAAATTTGATTTATTATTATTATTATTTTATGCATTCAATCTCTGACAAATCTCAATGGCACAAGAATAACTTAAAAATTAACCTGTAACAAAATAATAGCTTTCAAGTCTTACTGGACAACAATAAATAACAAGAAAATATGAAATAATGTTCTAAATAATACCTCTTCTGTAGAAAATCCAGCTTTAACAAATTATCTCTGTATCTTTTCAATGTAAATAATAAATCGGTAACCTCACAAAGATACTAATCTAATTATTTTTAAAGTGCACTATGCAGTTTTGGATTTGTACCTACATTATACATGACATTCATTATATATACATAAATCAAACCAAAAAAGATTTGAGGCACCATGAACGATAGGTTATGTAGATAACCTAGTTATATTAGTATAGGCTAAGCGTCCCGCTCTGAGCCTTACGAGATACTCATATCTCCTGTGATACCTAATGTATCTCCCACGAACAAAAACACATGCACCCCACCTGTATGGGGCCCCGCCCCTTATGGTGGCCACCGCCCATATAACCATGACCCTGGTCACGAAACACCCTTCCTCGCCAAAACCCGTCCCAGGAAAAGATCCCTCAAGAGGGAACTCAGGGCGCGCAGAGCGGGACGCTTAGCCTATACTAATATAACTAGGTTATCTACATAACCTATCGTTATATATCGTATAGCATCGCGTCCCGCTCTGAGCCTTACGAGATAATGGGGAAGAGCGGGCGCGAGACCCGACAGATGTACCCCCTGAGGACCCGTAAGCCCACATCAAGGGGTGCGGGGAGCCCTGTCACCCCATCCTTCCTAACGAAGGGGGGGCGCAGTCAACTCCACCTGAATGCGAACAAGAGGGAGCCAGAACCCCTTGAACACACCGTACAGGCGGAACCACGTGTGACTCAACACACTGCGGCCCATACCCATACACTCCTGCTACCCGACCAAAGGACGGGAAGCAGGAAAGGCCACAGACCCCAGAACCGCCTGGGAGACAGAACCCCCGGTCATGTCCATGAGGAAAAACCTTACAAAGGAGCCCGGGGAGGACCATGAAGCTGCAGCACAGATGGCCTCCACCGAGGCCCCACCCAGGAGAGCGGCAGAGGCAGCCACCCCACGAGTGGAGTGCGCCCTGACGCCCCCAGGGGGATCCTGCCCAGCCAGCGTGTAGCAGAGGGTAACACCCTCGCACAACCAATGGGACAGGCGCTGCTCCGACAGTGCCTTACCAGCACGAGCCCCACCGTAACAGACAAAAAGCTGGTCGGTAACCCTGAAATCCTGAGTACGGCTGAGGTAAATCCCCAAGCACGGACTGGACATGACAGGTGAAGGCCCGCATCTAACTCACCAGTGTGAGGAGGAGGACGAAACGCCTGAACCACAATATCCCGGGAGCGGAAGGAACTCCGGATATTCTCAGGCACGAAAGCAGGATTAGGTCGCAGAGTGACACCGCAATCGGTCCGAAAAGACAGGCACTCTGGATGTACCGAGAGAGCACAGAGCTCACCTACGCGTTTAGCGGAAGTGACAGCCAGAAGGAACGCGGTCCTGAAGGACAGCTGTCCCAACGGCGCCCGCTCGAGCGGCTCAAACGGGGCCAAGGACAACCGACCGAGGACCAATTGAAGATCCCAAGTCGGAGCCAAGGAGCGTTGCACCGGCTCAACGCGTCGAGCGCCAAGCAGGAAACGCTTCACAAGAGGGTGGCTGAACAAGACATCCCCTCAAACCCCTCATGATAGGAGGATATAGCTGCTGCATATACCCTCACCGTCGAAGCCGACAGTCTATCAAGGAGAGACTGGAGGTAACTAAGGACAGCAACCAGGGGGCAGGAGACTGAGTCTAGGCCCCCCGCCTTACACCACACTTGGAACATACGTCATCTGCCCGCGTAAGCGTGACAGTGGAGGGAGCATGTGCAGTCCAGATGGTAACACCATCAGGATCAAGAACCTGCGCCCCTCAACGTACCCGTCCCAACAACTGACCTAACAGATGTATGGGGAAGAATCCCTGGCGGCACGGCATCGGTCCCAGACCTGCCTGGCCATGTCCAGACGCAATCCTCACCCGTCAGGATGAGGGCCGCCCCGCGACAGTACACCTGCACCCACATTCTCCCTGCCGGGGATGTGGGGAGCCCTTAGGCCGCGCAGATGGAGGACGCCCATAGCCAGCCGCCCGCCGCCTGGTGCAGACAGGGGGAGCGCACTCCTCCCTGTCTGTCGATACACGACACTGACGTCGTATCGTCCGTCCTGATCAACACCATTTGTGGACCAGAAGGACCGCTTTCAACACCAACACATTGAACGTAGCGCAGACCGGGCAGCATGGTTTGCCAGCTGCCCCCTACTGCGTTGGCCCGACGCATCACCAGCGAGGGAGGCGTCGGTGAAAACGCGACGTGAGACAGCGCCGTAACCGTCCTAGGACGGAACCTCCCGAGCGTGTTGACAACACGCTCCGAGATGGATGCCCATAGCCCTCCAACCGTTGACTGGGAAGAGGAATACTCTACATCCAGTGTACAGCAACCCCAGGCTGGTAGAGACCTGCCTGGTACGAGACCTGACGATCCACCTTGACCGCGAAGGACCAGAACGTCATCAGGGCAGAACACTCCGTAACCCCGGATGACGCAGAGGCCCCAGTGCGGCCTCCACGCACTTGGTGAAGATGCGGGGAGCCAGAGAAAACCGAACGGCAGCCTCTGGTACTCATACGCTAACCCTGCAAAGGAAGCGTAGGTAAGCCCTAGGATGGAAGATCGGGGATGCGCATACGCATCCTACAGGTCTATGGAGGAGAACCAGACCCCCACCTGACAGTGTTCAACAGGTAGGAGACGATCCAAAAAATGCTGAACCTTCCCATGGGACAGGTCCAGCCTGGGTCTTACACCCCTCCCTCCCGACTTCTCGGGCAGAGAACACCGGGAGGAGAACGCCACGACGATGGCTTGCTTCGTCCACAGAGATTGGATCTCGTCGACCAGAGCTGTCCCTGCTGGAGACCCCGACAACAGGGTCTGTACCAAACCTGAAAACGGGTGGGGTTGTGTAAACACAAGTCCCCGCCTCACCATTCTCTCCATCTACCTCGACATATGGTACTGCCGTAGTCATATGTGACGATACTCCCAACGCACCCGCCGTCACGTGGCGCAGGGCCGCCAGGAACTGTAGATAGTTGGCCCGGTCCCCCCCGCTGTGCGAAGACAACCCTGGAATCGTGCGAGGAGCGCGTTCCGTGTCGGAACACCTGACCCTGACACCACCCATGAGGCAATCGCACCCAAGGGGGAACCCCGACAGAAAAAGGGCCTGTCTGATACGGGAGGCTTCCGATCAAAAAAGCCCCCCCACTGAACACCCCTCCAGAACATGCTGAAGGAGTCGTTCTGCAGCCGGACATGCAAGGTGTAAGGCCCCCATGGGTTCCTACACACCGTAGCCCTGCAGTGATATCACTACCACCCCAAACCATGTGAGCTGCGACCACTTGCCAATATTCCAGGAGTGGGAGCACCAACATGATACCTGGCCTGGCGAAGGCGAGGCCGGGGAAGCCCGCACTGTGTGCCTCAAAAGGTTTCGAGCCCCCCTGCTGACAACACTTAAGTTGACAGACGTAACACCAGGCTCAACCAACACAGTTCAAGGTGTGGGAGCCGCTTGACAGCACAACATTCTCACGGACAGACCCAGGCTCAGCCATCAACTGGGTGTCAGCCCCTGTCTCCATGAGAAGCGAAGAATGGGGCCGCATACGCTTCAATGAAGGTTCGCGGCCCGCAGCCAAAAGAGAACGCTCAGAGCCCCGCTTCTGGGGATACCAGAGAGAGGATTGAACGGGGAGCGGGCTGCTCGCGGCAAAATGACGACGGAGTGGTTTACCAACACCGAAATCACCCAAAATGGCCGATCCCTCGGCCGCCAAGACTGTCGGCCTCGCGATACCCTGTCGATTCTCCAACCAGGGCACCACTGGCGGGGGAAACATGGCCGCCTGTCGAGGGCCCCGTCATCGCCGCTGACGAGGCCGTGCTCTCTCTTCTTCTGGCTGCGCGGTGTGAGGCGGTGTAGGGCCTAGGACAATACCGCCCGCGCTCCAGCAGAAGACCAAAATCCCCTGCGGAGAGGGGAACCCTGAGCGGTTATAGCTTGCGGCTGGGTCAAAGCTAATAACGTCAACATCCTCGACGGAGTGGTTTACCAACACCGTGCGCGATGTGTCGACGTCGGCCGGCCCTCAAGGCCCCTCCACCAGACACCATTTCTGTAATAGAAAAAACACCAATTCGAACACAGTTCTAATCGTTGCCAATTCCATACCGTGGCGGTACAAGCCTTAACAGCCCACCAGCCACTCGCCAGGCCGACCCATGGTGTCGGCCGGGCGGGGCATTGTTTCAATATATCAAAAACAAAGGACTGACGTTAACATGGAGCACCAGTGGTGATTGCAAACAGCACCCTCCACTGTGGTGTGGACCATGAAAAGGTTAAATGAATAAAAGAGCTAAACCACAAAAACTGTAGAATGAGCAAACCCATACACACAAAGTTTAAGGGGAGACGGACCAGACCCGTCTTCATTCAAAATATTCACAACAGAACACCAGCCCTAGTTTAGCCCATTTACCAAAAAAGGTAAACAAAGCCCCCCCCCCGCACTACTCGCCCAGTATACCGATTGACCGTCAGTATGAATGGTTTGAGAGGAGAGAAAGCTGTAGCAAGACAGACCTTCTCATAGCAGAGTGACAAAATGAAACAATAGCCCCCTACACAGGGCCGCCCCAGGAGATGGGGGGCCTCGCGTCTAAAAACGCACAGGGCCTCACATTTCTCCCAAGCGGCCCTGCCCTTATACTACTGCAGCCTAACGCCAGGCAATGTGGAACCCAAGACAACAATTGCCTGTGCACAGACACGCAACATGTTTACCATGTCGGCTGGACCCATAGCCCCACTACCCGACGCCAACCCAGATGGGAACACCGTTCAACAAACCCCGCCGGAACACAAGGTAATACCTGGCTAGAACCTAGCCACGACCTACCCCGTTGTCAACCCATTTACCCGAAAAAGGTAAATAGAACTCAAAACCCCACAACAGCTACCGACTGACCTTCATTGATGAACCGGGCAAGAGGCGGGAGAGTGACAACATCTCACGGCGGAGACATTAAAACAGCATAGCAATTAGCAGTAGTGATAGCATGCGGCAGTAGCGATAGCATGTTAGCATAGCTTTAGATGTTTTAGCAGCACGCCCAAGACAGCTTGGAAACCGTTCCCTGCAGAGAACGTTCACCAAACCATCTTGCCCCTGGCGCCAACACACAACAAGGTTGTGTTAACAACACAAACCAGCATTACTAACACTAATACCCATGCCTGAAGACACAGGGCCTACCTGAGTACAAGCTGGCCCGACAGCCAGCCTTGTACAGCTGAACCTCGATGTGCAGTCATCAAACGAGGAACATCACAGGCCCGTCGTGTCGCCGAAAACATGCGTCGAAGATGCCAGGGGCCAGCAACCTCCGGTAAGCTTCCAACATTATTAATCTTCCTTAATCTTTTCATTCCGCTAGCTCGTATGGTGCACGCATCCAACACGCTGGGACGAAAATAGAGGAAGGGTGTTTCGTGACCAGGGTCATGGTTATATGGGCGGTGGCCACCATAAGGGGCGGGGCCCCATACAGGTGGGGTGCATGTGTTTTTGTTCGTGGGAGATACATTAGGTATCACAGGAGATATGAGTATCTCGTAAGGCTCAGAGCGGGACGCGATGCTATACGATATATAACCAAATATAAGGCTACTAAACATTTTGGCCGTGTCAGAGTCTGGAAATGTCTTTTTTCCATGCGTATGCAATAATAATAATGATCATAATAATCAACCATTACCGGGCCAGAGCCGGCTAATATTTGGCGAGCCGGAGTCGGCTCTGGCCCGGCAACCATTACCGGGCCAGAGACGGCTAATCTTTGGCGAGCCGGAGTCGGCTGTGGCCCGGCAACCATTACCGGTCCAGAGCCGGCTAATCTTTGGCGAGCCGGAGTCGGCTCTGGCCCGGCACCCATTACCGGGCCAGATCCGGCTCATCTTTGGCGTGCCGTGCCGGGACTGAGCCGAGTGTGCCGACCAGTAGCCGGAATCAGCCCGATTATGCTGGCTACCTGGGTTGGAAAGAGAACGGAGAAATCCTTGGGGGGGGGGAGAGTGCAATGGTCTGCCACTATTTTAATTTACTGTCATATACAACAGGAAAGGAATACACAGTCATTTGTGCATCCTGCATTTAAATCCAAAATGAGGGACCTTTCAGTTTGTGCAGGCATGTTGGGAGTGCAGCTGTCAGTTTGTGTGGGGGATGGCTAGTAATGATCAATGGAGAAGACAAGCTAAATCACATAATATTCTGCAGCATCGTTTACACCTGCTGTTTGAGTTGCATCACAGATCAAATGTTATCTATGATAGGATGGATTAAACATTGATGTGGGAAGAGTGTGCACCTTGAGGCATTTTTTTTATATTTAATATAATGGGCCAGTAGGAATTGCTACTCTAACCCGTTACCAAAGGCAAAAGCAACTCCTTCTCCCCGAAGTATTTAAGCTAAACAATCTCTCCGCTTATGTATAGGGCTGGACGGTATGGTCTAAAATGTATATCACGGTATAATTTGAAGCATAGACGGTAATGGTATATATCACGGTATATTCATTTATCTTAAAATGTCTATATAATGCTTCTGAAGGGGTAAAACACTGGCCAGCTATTACTGTACTCTTGTATTACTAGGACATATTTCACATAGTATAGAGGTATATTAAGAACATTTATTGTGCAAAACTGCAATAGAAAAATGCAAAACCTTTTCTCAAGTTACTTCCATCTCTGAAAAACACTTTTTTCATTAAATACAATCAAATCAAGCGGCACAAAGTGAAAATAAAAATGACAGCAGGACAGGCGGTTTCTTTCCCTCAAACAACTCAAACACAATACAACTCCAACATAACTTAACTTTAGTGTACATGTTTGACAACGTAGAGAGAGAGAGAGAGAGAGAGAGCGAGAGAGAGCGAGAGAGTGTGATGTAATAGGTTTGAGTTTGAGGTTTGAGCTTCCTAAGATGCCGTAGGTGATGATGTCACACCAGGATTGTCAACACACAGAAACGGGAGCAGCCCCAATGGATAAAGCGATATAAAGAAACGAATAGCCAAATAAATGTGAAGTTATCTTTGAACCTCTGTTGTCAAGACTCGTCAATATAACCCCCCCATCTTTCCTCACTAATGGAACTGTGCCGCAGAGTCACGTTAGAACGTTAGCTTAGTGGCTAACGTGAGGTAGCTTAGCAGCTAACGTTAGCCCTGTTGCTGTGCTAAAGCAAGTCTCCTCTCAGCCTCCTTAGCCAAATTGAAATGCCAAAACTATTATGGCAAGGTCCGTGAACACGTAGAGAAAAACTCAGTACAATTAAACACTATGCAACGACCACTGCAAACGTCGAGTGAATCGTCAAGTAACGTTAACGTCATTGCTACTGCTGTGACTAGCTGCTCTAGTCTACCGGTCACAAGGAATAGTCAAAATCCATACCGTAGCGCAAATTCATACCATTTATACCGTATACCGTTTATACCGTCCACCCCTAATGTACAGTATATTCAGACAGGGCCAAATCCACAACAAAAGCATTGTGGTTACTTGCACTATATGCAACCCAATGCAGTCACGGTTAGGTTGTTATTTGCAACATCTAGCCATGGCATTAATATTTACTCTTGTAGTCACTTCAGCAACAAGGTAATTGTCAAATATTTATCCACCACGTCCATTACAGACTGGATGCATCTCCAGAGCGAAGTTGCCAGACTGCTCACAACTACTTAACTTGAGTAGGCTACACCCGAGTGAGAGAGAAAGAAGTTCTATCTATAATTAACAAATAGTTTATCATAAGGCTAAGTGTAACTGAGGGGTACAATTCCCTGACTGTATTAATCAAGTATGGTATCATTAAACCACTACCGTCTTATGTACATTATACTGGCCATACCGTACACGAGTATATGATACGGTTTCCACACAAAGTTGTCTTTAAGTATTTATTACAGCAAAAGATACATAATATACATTGAATATTAGGAATTATATCTATTGTACTGGTAGGGGGGTTCCACCGGTTGTAAGCCAGCAGGGGGAGCAAATGTTCGAATGCAAAGTCTGGTCAGCGGGTACTCAATATAGGCTCCTGGAGGCGGTATTACTCCCTGTATCAGCGGACGAAAGGCAGCCGCTGTAATCCCAGTATGCGCGTCGCACAGGTGAAAGCCGGTCAGCCTCTCCAATAGAGACGGGCTCGAATGATGGTCCTCACGGGCAGGTCCCACAGCAGTGGGTGTAGACGATTATTCTCCGCTCCAAACAGCCTGGTCCAAAGCAATAAGAATAATAATAATCCAGCCGGAAAGGGGCTCTGCTGGCGCCGGTGTAGATCCTCCGGTGCGTGGTACTTCACATTAACTATGTTGAACTTGACGTTACTCAACCAAGCTATGGTACTCCACTATCCTATTCGCACGCGGCTATAAGTGCTCTATTTAGACACACAATTGCTCACTTCACTTGGTCTTTGACTCGTAATGAAGGCTTACTAGTAAGGAGCGAACGATACGTTGAACAAACGTATTA
This sequence comes from Notolepis coatsorum, assembly GCF_963971535.1. Lineage (NCBI taxonomy): Eukaryota > Metazoa > Chordata > Actinopteri > Aulopiformes > Paralepididae > Notolepis > Notolepis coatsorum. The sequence goes on from NW_028172607.1 coordinate 117,613, forward strand.
GGATAAAACAAGACTATTTTGGGGCAATACGGGCCCACTTCACCGCACGTTGCATAGTGGGTGAGGCTTCACTTGGGTAACTCGAACTCGAACTGAATGGACTGCGGACTGAACTGAACTACTTCTGTATCCACCTGCGCCATATTTATATGTACGGGGAATAATCTAGTGCCAGCCTCCTCTCTGTCTCGTAGTCCTGGGCAGAACCGGGCATGTTGAGACAAGCCTTGACGGTAGCTTTGAACTCGACTCTGGGGGTAAAACACTGGCGCTGGTGGCACGCCATCCAATAAGAGAACGAAATATTATGGTCTGTAGTAGGTTAAAGGGATATTCCGTGTATATGTACAAAGAATACACAAGGGATATCAAACGATATACAAATATTATGCAATATATATCAATCAATAAATACATACATTCGGTTTAATCTGACCCTTTGTAACAGCCGCCCCCTAATTAGTCCCACCTAATTAGCTAAGCAGAGACAGATTAACCGCACTGTCCACTACTCAATGTCCGTTGTGAGGGTAGGCAGTTCACAAAGTCAGGGGTCATGGTCGTCATTAAGCGAGTCGGGGAGCCTTGGCGGCTCTATCAGCCTCGCCACGGGTCGGTTGTAGGTCCGCCCTTGGACGAGCAATTCTGCCACTCTGACCTTTCCGTCGGCACCAGTGGTCACTTTGCTTACGCGGCCGGCCGGCCACGCAGCTCGGGGTAGTGACTGGTCTATGGTCATGACGACTGGACGGGATGAAGGGGGGCTTAGGAGGAAGCGGGCCTGAGACTGCTTTGATCTGTGCTTGGCTGTGCCTCCTCCTCCTCCGTCTGTTTCTCTTGTTTGCTCTGTACCCCGTCTGAGGAGGGGCCGGTCCCGGCCGCCCCGTCAAGGAGTCGCTTGGGGTGCTGGGTTCGAGGTCAGCTACGTCTGGAGCGCAGCTGAGGGGGGTGGAGTTCCGAACTCCCTCTGGTGCCCACGGTTCTCTCACGGGCCTCTCGCTTAATGTCAATAGCCTCTGCTGTACGAGGGAGTGGCCGGTGTCGCTCGCCTTTGTGTGTAGGCAGCGTGTAGACGTGGGTTGACTGTCAAGTCCGTAGAGGGGGCCCTGGAGCGTCCATCCCAGTCGGGTCTGAACCGCGACTGGGCATCCTTTGGGTCCAATGTGGGCCGCCTCAATTGGGAGAATGAGGTCCGCGTGGTCGGAGCCGATGAGCAGGGTCGGTGTGGCGCCGTCGATAAGCGGTATAGGTAGTTGACGTAGGTGCACATACTTAGCCATCAGCTGTGGGATGGGGTAGGTGTACTGAGACAAGCCTATGTCGTGGCTGGTGAAGACGTTGGTTATACAATACTGCTTCTCGGGCTGGTCCACCGCTGCTATATTGAAGGAGACCTTTTCACCTTTTATGGTCTTCTGGTCCCTTCTGATGGTGCGTATGGTCATGGTATCTTTGACACCCCGCAGGCCCAACTGGGCTGCTGCGGACGCGAGGAGGAGAGTCTTTTCAGACCCATCGTCCAAGACGGCGTAAGTGTCCAGGACCTTGTCCTCGTAGCTCAGGAGCACTCTGACCACTTTGAGGAGCACTCGGGGGGTCCCGCTATGCTGGTCAATGTGGAGCACTCCTGTTGGTGGTGACATAGAATCTATATGGTGCGAGTCGCACCGTGACTCCCAGTGTCTGCTGTAGCAGTCGGGACACCAGGGAGCGGTCTGGTGGAACTTTGGTGCTGGTGCCACCGCCTCGGCATGGTACATTACCGCGACGGGCCCACTCTGTTGTCCTGGCTGACGCCTGTTGATGTCATGCAGGACCTCCAAGTGGGTGCCACCGCACCTGCTGCACTTCTTCTTCAAGCGGCACTCAGCTGCTAGGTGGCTGCGCGCGCAGCGGAAGCAGCGGCGGTGGTCCTTGATCCACTGACTCACCTCGTCCGTGGTCAGCTTCCTGAAAGTGTCGCATTGGTACAGCCGATGTTCTCCCTCACAGTACTGGCACTCAATCTTCCACTGGTCCTCTTTCGTCGAGGGGGTGTTGTGGTTCTTGCTGCTCGGTACTGATTCTGATTGGTGCATGACGGTCACCAATCTGCGGCCATCGTTTTCTCTCCTAGGTCCCTCTCTGGAGCTTGGTGTGCTCCGCATGAACGTATCCAACCGTAGGCTGTTGACTTCTCTCGCCAGGAAGTCGGCTAGGTCTAGGAGGGATGGCTCGGGACCGTTAGGATCACGGTGGTCTCTTTGCCGCCTGAAGCGCTCTTGTCGGGCGGGCGGAAGCTTCTCTAAAATCCTCTCGACATTAGAGTTCGCGTACAGTTCGTGCATACCCTTTTCTCTTTGCGCCCCCAGCATCCCTACCAGGGATTGTACCTTGATAGACAGGTCATCTAGTGAGCGATTGTCTGTGGCTGGGGGTAGGCGGTCAATATGCCTTATCTCTTGTATTACGTAGTCCCATATGCGTCCATATCTTTGGTCGAGTGCTGCTAGAGCCGCGGTGTATGGGGTAGTAGAGGTGGCATAGGCCAGCGCTATATTGTGCGCTCGGGGCACCTTGAGGTGCTTCAGTAGGATAGCATATTTGTACGGTTCATCAACTACATCGGACATCATTGTCTCTAAGCACATTCGTAGCTCTGTGTACTGTGCTCTGTTCTCGTGTGTGAAGTCCGGGAACGTCGGTGTGCCAAGGTACGATGCCATGGATGACTGGCACATCGGTGAGCGTTGGGGGAGAGGCCTCCTCGGCGAGTCTCCTCTTACGTGTCGTCTTGGGCTGGTACTTGGTGGGTACCAAGGGCCGGGTACCCAGGTGCTGTTCCTCTGGGCTGGCGGTGCGTCAAACTCACCCGTGAGTTGAGTCGGGGTTTGTAGCGCAGTGCCTCGGGGCTGACTTCTGGGCTGTACTGGACCTCCTGGTCCAGAGTACGTTGCTGCTGGTCGGGGCTGTACTGGGCCTCCTGGTCCAGAGCACGTTGCTGCTGGTCGGCTTGACATTCCTCCTCTTCCTCATCCTCTTCCTCTGCTAGGACCTGGAGTCTTCTGTTCAGTCTCTCGGCGTGGTCCGGTTCTTCCCGGTTGCTGGGTCTCGTATGGACCGGCCGGGGAGGGGGCTCGGAGACGTGGACATGATCCTCCTGTTGGCGGGGTCCCGGGTCGCTTAGTCGGGTAGGGGAATGTGTCCTAGACCCTTGTCTTGACGATCTCCGAGAGCTCCGTGCGGAGTGAGGGGGTGTCGCCATGGCAACCAGTTTGTCTATCAGCTCCGCCTGCAGCCGGTCGCGCTCTGCCTCGCGCTGGGCATGGGCTGCGTCGCGCGCTGCTTCGCGCTGGGCATTGGCGGCGTCGCGCTGCGCATTGCCGCTGGCCTGGGCTGCGTCGCGCTGTGCGTTGGCGGCGTCGCGCTGGGCATTGGCGCTGGCATGGGCGGCGTGGAGCTGTGCATTTGCGGCGGCGTGCTGTGCATTGGCGGCGGCGTGCTGTGCATCGGCGCGGCTTCTTTCAATGTTCTCTTCCGTCTGAAGGCGTCTGGTCTCCAGTCTTATGCGGTCGTCTTCACTCCTTTGTTGCGCCTGGAAGCGCTCTCGCTCGGTTGCAGAATGTTCGCGCTCGAGCGCCTGTTGTGCTTGAAGTCGATCGCGTTCGGTGGAGGCTGCCAGGGTGGCGATGAGTGCCTGCGCCAGCATCTTGTCCGCCTCGCTGGGGGAAGACGCCGTTCGAGGCGATCGGCTCCCGGCAGTACTCGTTGGAGATCCGTTCTCCTGTCGCGTACCGAGGAGATCCATCTCCTGGGTGCGCGTCTCTTCTTGTGGTGGGTCGGGTTCCGTCCCGGGAGGGCTTTCTTTATCCTGGAGCTCTCCGGGGACTGTCCCGTGGTCGTTGTCTGGGGGTAAAGTCATGTCAGGTCCCTCCTGGTCCCCACCGTGAGCTTGGTCAGTTACGTTAGAACCCACTAGGGTCTCTACTGGCGGGGTAGCCTGGTCGGTAGGGTTGGACATAATTTTACTATCCGTGTTACAAAGGGTCAGATTAAACCGAATATATGTATTTATTGATTGATATATATTGCATAATATTTGTATATCGTTTGATATCCCTTGTGTATTCTTTGTACATATACACGGAATATCCCTTTAACCTACTACAGACCATAATATTTCGTTCTCTTATTGGATGGCGTGCCACCAGCGCTGCTGTGGGACCTGCCCGTGAGGACCATCATTCGAGCCCGTCTCTATTGGAGAGGCTGACCGGCTTTCACCTGTGCGACGCGCATACTGGGATTACAGCGGCTGCCTTTCGTCCGCTGATACAGGGAGTAATACCGCCTCCAGGAGCCTATATTGAGCACCCGCTGACCAGACTTTGCATTCGAACATTTGCTCCCCCTGCTGGCTTACAACCGGTGGAACCCCCCTACCAGTACAATAGATATAATTCCTAATATTCAATGTATATTATGTATCTTTTGCTGTAATAAATACTTAAAGACAACTTTGTGTGGAAACCGTATCATTGTGGAGGTGTTCTCATCAGATATACTTGTGTACGGTATGGCCAGTATAATGTACATAAGACGGTAGTGGTTTAATGATACCATACTTGATTAATACAGTCAGGGAATTGTACCCCTCAGTTACAATTGGTCCTTCGAGCCGGAGAGAATTAGCGTAATATTAATATAATATTAATATTGACATGGCCGATGATGAACACTCCACAAACGGTTCTCCTAAGCTAGATCGCCCGCAGCGCAGACGGCAGCCACCTCCCTATCTAGAGGCATACAATGTCAGTCCAATACCTAGCTTTAAAGGGAAGTTAAATACGGATAAAGTAACTAAAGCGGATAGTAAAATTATGTCCAACCCTACCGACCAGGCTACCCCGCCAGTAGAGACCCTAGTGGGTTCTAACGTAACTGACCAAGCTCACGGTGGGGACCAGGAGGGACCTGACATGACTTTACCCCCAGACAACGACCACGGGACAGTCCCCGGAGAGCTCCAGGATAAAGAAAGCCCTCCCGGGACGGAACCCGACCCACCACAAGAAGAGACGCGCACCCAGGAGATGGATCTCCTCGGTACGCGACAGGAGAACGGATCTCCAACGAGTACTGCCGGGAGCCGATCGCCTCGAACGGCGTCTTCCCCCAGCGAGGCGGACAAGATGCTGGCGCAGGCACTCATCGCCACCCTGGCAGCCTCCACCGAACGCGATCGACTTCAAGCGCAACAGACGCGCGAGCGCGAACATTCTGCAACCGAGCGAGAGCGCTTCCAGGCGCAACAAAGGAGTGAAGACGACCGCATAAGACTGGAGACCAGACGCCTTCAGACGGAAGAGAACATTGAAAGAAGCCGCGCCGATGCACAGCACGCCGCCGTCAATGCACAGCACGCCGCCGCCAATGCACAGCGCGACGTCGCAAATGCACAGCTCCACGCCGCCCATGCCAGCGCCAATGCCCAGCACGACGGCGCCAATGCGCAGCGCGACGCCGCCAATGCCCAGCGCGAAGCAGCGCGCGACGCAGCCCATGCCCAGCGCGAGGCAGAGCGCGACCGGCTGCAGGCGGAGCTGATAGACAAACTGGTTGCCATGGCGACACCCCCTCACTCCGCTTGGAGCTCTCGGAGATCGCCACGACAAGGGTCTAGGACACATTCCCCTACCCGACCAAGCGACCCGGGACCCCGCCAACAGGAGGATCCTGTCCACGTCTCCGAACCCCCTCCCCGGCCGGTCCATACGAGACCCAGCAACCGGGAAGAACCGGACCACGCCGAGAGACTGAACAGAAGACTCCAGGTCCTAGCAGAGGAAGAGGAGGAGGAAGAGGAGGAATGTCAAGTCGACCAGCAGCAACGTACGCTGGACCAGGAGGCCCAGTACAGCCCCGACCAGCAGCAACGTACTCTGGACCAGGATGTCCAGTACAGCCCAGACGTCAGCCCCGAGGCCCTGCGCTACAAACCCCCGACTCAACTCACGGGTGAGTTTGACGCACCGTCAGCCCCGAGGAACAGTACCTGGGTACCCGACCTTCGGTACCCACCAAGTACCAGCCCAAGACGACACGCAAGAGGAGACTCGCCTAGGAGGCCTCTCCCCCTACGCTCACCGATGTGCCAGTCATCCATGGCATCGTACCTTGGCACACCGACGTTCCCGGACTTCACACACGAGAACAGAGCACAGTACACAGAGCTACGAATGTGCTTAGAGACAATGATGTCCGATGTAGTTGATGAACCGTACAAATATGCTATCCTACTGAAGCACCTCAAGGTGCCCCGAGCGCACAATATAGCGCTGGCCTATGCCACCTCTACTACCCCATACACCGCGGCTCTAGCAGCACTCGACCAAAGATATGGACGCATATGGGACTACGTAATACAAGAGATAAGGCATATTGACCGCCTACCCCCAGCCACAGACAATCGCTCACTAGATGACCTGTCTATCAAGGTACAATCCCTGGTAGGGATGCTGGGGGCGCAAAGAGAAAAGGGTATGCACGAACTGTACGCAAACTCTAATGTCGAGAGGATTTTAGAGAAGCTTCCGCCCGCCCGACAAGAGCGCTTCAGGCGGCAAAGAGACCACCGTGATCCTAACGGTCCCGAGCCATCCCTCCTAGACCTAGCCGACTTCCTGGCGAGAGAAGTCAACAGCCTACGGTTGGATACATTCATGCGGAGCACACCAAGCTCCAGAGAGGGACCTAGGAGAGCAAACGATGGCCGCAGATTGGTGACCGTCATGCACCAATCAGAATCAGTACCGAGCAGCAAGAACCACAACACCCCCTCGACGAAAGAGGACCAGTGGAAGATTGAGTGCCAGTACTGTGAGGGAGAACATCGGCTGTACCAATGCGACACTTTTGGGAAGCTGACCACGGACGAGGTGAGTCAGTGGATCAAGGACCACCGCCGCTGCTTCCGCTGCGCGCGCAGCCACCTAGCAGCTGAGTGCCGCTTGAAGAAGAAGTGCAGCAGGTGCGGTGGCACCCACTTGGAGGTCCTGCATGACATCAACAGGCGTCAGCCAGGACAACAGAGTGGGCCCGTCGCGGTAATGTACCATGCCGAGGCGGTGGCACCAGTACCGAAGAGCCACCAGACCGCTCCCTACTGTACCTACTGCGACGGCGGACACTGGCTGGCACAGTGCGCCGAATATAAGACACTGAACCCCGTCCAAGTTGACCAGTGGCGTGAGGCGGTCCAGGCGGGCGCCGCTTACCGCGCAGGGGCGGCCCAGGCGGGCGCCGCTTACCGCGCAGCACTGTGCGGAGCCCACCAGAAGATCCAAGGCAACCGACCAACAGGAGTGCTCCACATTGACCAGCAGGACCCCCCGAGTGCTCCTCAAAGTGGTCAGAGTGCTCCTGAGCTACGAGGACAAGGTCCTGGACACTTACGCCGTCCTGGACGATGGGTCTGAAAAGACTCTCCTCCTCGCTTCCGCAGCAGCCCAGTTGGGCCTGCGGGGTGTCAAAGATACCATGACCATACGCACCATCAGAAGGGACCAGAAGACCATAAAAGGTGAAAAGGTCTCCTTCAAGATAGCAGCGGTGGACCAGCCCGAGAAGCAGTATAGTATAACCAACGTCTTCACCAGCCACGACATAGGCTTGTCTCAGTACACCTACCCCATCCCACAGCTGATGGCCAAGTATGTGCACCTACGTCAACTACCTATACCGCTTATCGACGGCGCCACACCGACCCTGCTCATCGGCTCCGACCACGCGGACCTCATTCTCCCAATTGAGGCGGCCCACATCGGACCCAAAGGATGCCCAGTCGCGGTTCAGACCCGACTGGGATGGACGCTCCAGGGCCCCCTCTACGGACTTGACAGTCAACCCACGTCTACACGCTGCCTACACACAAAGGCGAGCGACACCGGCCACTCCCTCGTACAGCAGAGGCTATTGACATTAAGCGAGAGGCCCGTGAGAGAACCGTGGGCACCAGAGGGAGTTCGGAACTCCACCCCCCTCAGCTGCGCTCCAGACGTAGCTGACCTCGAACCCAGCACCCCAAGCGACTCCTTGACGGGGCGGCCGGGACCGGCCCCTCCTCAGACGGGGTACAGAGCAAACAAGAGAAACAGACGGAGGAGGAGGAGGCACAGCCAAGCACAGATCAAAGCAGTCTCAGGCCCGCTTCCTCCTAAGCCCCCCTTCATCCCGTCCAGTCGTCATGACCATAGACCAGTCACTACCCCGAGCTGCGTGGCCGGCCGGCCGCGTAAGCAAAGTGACCACTGGTGCCGACGGAAAGGTCAGAGTGGCAGAAGTGCTCGGCCAAGGGCGGACCTACAACCGACCCGTGGCGAGGCTGATAGAGCCGCCAAGGCTCCCCGACTCGCTTAATGACGACCATGACCCCTGACTTTGTGAACTGCCTACCCTCACAACGGACATTGAGTAGTGGACAGTGCGGTTAATCTGTCTCTGCTTAGCTAATTAGGTGGGACTAATTAGGGGGCGGCTGTTACAAAGGGTCAGATTAAACCGAATATATGTATTTATTGATTGATATATATTGCATAATATTTGTATATCGTTTGATATCCCTTGTGTATTCTTTGTACATATACACGGAATATCCCTTTAACCTACTACAGACCATAATATTTCGTTCTCTTATTGGATGGCGTGCCACCAGCGCCAGTGTTTTACCCCCAGAGTCGAGTTCAAAGCTACCGTCAAGGCTTGTCTCAACATGCCCGGTTCTGCCCAGGACTACGAGACAGAGAGGAGGCTGGCACTAGATTATTCCCCGTACATATGAATATGGCGCAGGTGGATACAGAAGTAGTTCAGTTCAGTCCGCAGTCCGTTCAGTTCGAGTTCGAGTTACCCAAGTGAAGCCTCACCCACTATGCAACGTGCGGTGAAGTGGGCCCGTATTGCCCCAAAATAGTCTTGTTTTATCCTAATACGTTTGTTCAACGTATCGTTCGCTCCTTACTAGTAAGCCTTCATTACGAGTCAAAGACCAAGTAAAGTGAGCAATTGTGTGTCTAAATAGAGCACTTATAGCCGCGTGCGAATAGGATAGTGGAGTATCATAGCTTGGTTGAGTAACGTCAAGTTCGACATAGTTAATGTGAAGTACCGCGCACCGGAGGATCTACACCGGCGCCAGCAGAGCCCCTTTCCGGCTGGATTATTATTATTCTTATTGCTTTGGACCAGGCTGTTTGGAGCGGAGAATAATCGTCTACACCCACTGCTGTGGGACCTGCCCGTGAGGACCATCATTCGAGCCCGTCTCTATTGGAGAGGCTGACCGGCTTTCACCTGTGCGACGCGCATACTGGGATTACAGCGGCTGCCTTTCGTCCGCTGATACAGGGAGTAATACCGCCTCCAGGAGCCTATATTGAGCACCCGCTGACCAGACTTTGCATTCGAACATTTGCTCCCCCTGCTGGCTTACAACCGGTGGAACCCCCCTACCAGTACAATAGATATAATTCCTAATATTCAATGTATATTATGTATCTTTTGCTGTAATAAATACTTAAAGACAACTTTGTGTGGAAACCGTATCATTGTGGAGGTGTTCTCATCAGATATACTCGTGTACGGTATGGCCAGTATAATGTACATAAGACGGTAGTGGTTTAATGATACCATACTTGATTAATACAGTCAGGGAATTGTACCCCTCAGTTACAATCCGCTTTAGTTACTTTATTCGTATTTAACTTCCCTTTAAAGCTAGGTATTGGACTGACATTGTATGCCTCTAGATAGGGAGGTGGCTGCCGTCTGCGCTGCGGGCGATCTAGCTTAGGAGAACCGTTTGTGGAGTGTTCATCATCGGCCATGTCAATATTAATATTATATTAATATTACGCTAATTCGCTCCGGCTCGAAGGACCAATTGTAACTGAGGGGTACAATTCCCTGACTGTATTAATCAAGTATGGTATCATTAAACCACTACCGTCTTATGTACATTATACTGGCCATACCGTACACGAGTATATCTGATGAGAACACCTCCACAATGATACGGTTTCCACACAAAGTTGTCTTTAAGTATTTATTACAGCAAAAGATACATAATATACATTGAATATTAGGAATTATATCTATTGTACTGGTAGGGGGGTTCCACCGGTTGTAAGCCAGCAGGGGGAGCAAATGTTCGAATGCAAAGTCTGGTCAGCGGGTACTCAATATAGGCTCCTGGAGGCGGTATTACTCCCTGTATCAGCGGACGAAAGGCAGCCGCTGTAATCCCAGTATGCGCGGCGCACAGGTGAAAGCCGGTCAGCCTCTCCAATAGAGACGGGCTCGAATGATGGTCCTCACGGGCAGGTCCCACAGCAGTGGGTGTAGACGATTATTCTCCGCTCCAAACAGCCTGGTCCAAAGCAATAAGAATAATAATAATCCAGCCGGAAAGGGGCTCTGCTGGCGCCGGTGTAGATCCTCCGGTGCACGGTACTTCACATTAACTATGTTGAACTTGACGTTACTCAACCAAGCTATGATACTCCACTATCCTATTCGCACGCGGCTATAAGTGCTCTATTTAGACACACAATTGCTCACTTCACTTGGTCTTTGACTCGTAATGAAGGCTTACTAGTAAGGAGCGAACGATACGTTGAACAAACGTATTAGGATAAAACAAGACTATTTTGGGGCAATACGGGCCCACTTCACCGCACGTTGCATAGTGGGTGAGGCTTCACTTGGGTAACTCGAACTCTAACTGAACGGACTGCGGACTGAACTGAACTACTTCTGTATCCACCTGCGCCATATTTATATGTACGGGGAATAATCTAGTGCCAGCCTCCTCTCTGTCTCGTAGTCCTGGGCAGAACCGGGCATGTTGAGACAAGCCTTGACGGTAGCTTTGAACTCGACTCTGGGGGTAAAACACTGGCGCTGGTGGCACGCCATCCAATAAGAGAACGAAATATTATGGTCTGTAGTAGGTTAAAGGGATATTCCGTGTATATGTACAAAGAATACACAAGGGATATCAAACGATATACAAATATTATGCAATATATATCAATCAATAAATACATATATTCGGTTTAATCTGACCCTTTGTAACACTAAGTATACATTCTGTCACAGTCCAGCTGTTCTTCCCCACGTTCCTCCCCCCATCCAAAGACTGCACCCTCATTCCCTCTTCACACAGGTTCATGCCCCCTCTGTTTCTCCCTCCATCTGTGGTCCTGTACCCCCACCTACTGGACAGATGCTGTCATTATTCCTCCTCCGTATTGTTAAGATGTCCGTATTTCTCTGTTTTCTCCCCATTTTGCTGTCGCTCCCTGTGTGTCTGTTACCCTGTGTGCTCCCGTGCTTTTGTTAGTTGTTATATCTTGTCTTTTAGTGTTGTCCTCAGTGTGTTTGGTCTTGTGTTGTTATTTAGTCTTTTACCCCAGTTGTTCAGTCCCAGGTGTGTCTCGTTTCCCAATCACCCTCATGTTGTTAATTAGTCGATCATATATGTTGTGCTTTTCCTGTCCTCCAGGGTCGGTTTGTTGTTTGATGTCCATGTTCCTGTTGATGTTTAGTGTTCCATGTTGATGTTCCTCATGCTTGCTCATGCTCTCTGTATCCTGTGCCTTGTCAGTAAGTGTTTCTAGTGTTAGTGTTTTGTTGTTTCCACCATCTTTGTTTTTGTGTTTGCAGTTTGTTTTTTGATAGTGTTTGTTTTTGTAGTTAGTTTGTTCCTTCTTCCCTGCCAGCTCTGCTGAGGATTCAGTTAATGTTTTAGTACCCTTGCTCTCTCTGCCAGCTTTGCTGTGCTCTCGTTTTGGAGAATCCTTATTTGTTGCCTTGTTTTTAGTAAAGCTCTATTTTTTTTACTACATGATGTAAACTCCATGATCAAAACAGCAAAAAAAATGTCATCAATGACAAAACCGAGGAAAACAAAAACAAACCACGTGAACTTTGGAAATTACTCAATAACCAACTAGGCTGCAGTAAAAAACTTAAAACCAGATTCTCAAACATAAACATAAAGACGGACAACACACTCATCACAGAAAAGCTGGATGTAGCCAATTACTTAAATAGTTTCTTCACAAACATAGCCACAACACTGGTAAACAAACTACCCTCCCACTCAGGGCATTATGGGGTAGAACACATAGTAGCATACTACAAGAACCTAGGGGTCCACAAAGACGACTTCAAACTGGAAATGGTAACAACAGATGAGGTACTCAAAAAACTGAGCGCCCTCCAACCCAACAAGGCCACTGGCCATGACAACATCCCCTCCAAATTCCTCAGAGACTCAGCAGCCGCCATCACCCCAGTCATCACACACATAATAAACCTCTCCATAAAACAGGGACACGTCCCCAAGGACTTCAAAATTGCGAGAGTGACCCCTCTGCACAAAAAAGGCAGTAAATTAGACCCAGGCAACTACCGCCCTGTTTCTATCCTTACCTCCATCTCGAAAGTAGGGGTGCACCGATATATCGGTCGGGTATCGGTATCGGCCGATAAGTGCCTTGTTGACTGCTATCGGCCTATTGGCCGATAAGCTCAAATGTGCCGTTAGCAGTCGCCGATAAATACCCATCAATTTGTGTAGCGTCAAAAGGCAAAAAAAAAAAAGTTCACTCGCGACCTACCTGCACAACGCCTGCCGTCCCCCCCACACACACACACACAATCTACTGCATCAAAGTAACTACTTATGATTAACAAGGCATTCGTTTTGTGGCATTAGCGTTATATAGTTAGTGTTACACGGACAATAACATCAGCATATTATTATTACCCATAGCAGCAAGGCATTACTCCGAGTCCGTTCATTAGCTCGGTTCCATTCCGTTGCTCATTCCGTACCCAACTACACATTCTGCAATCTGTTAATAAAGTTTTCAACCAGACAAATGTATAGAAAGACTTTGTTTTATTATAACATTTGTTGCAGTAAAATCATTATGTCTCATTTGGTCATGCATGGAGCGCCGGTCGGCGGGCCGGGCAGCTAACGTAGCTACGTTATTAGCTATTAGATGCAAGACTAACGTTACTGGTGAAAATGTGATTTGCGTTGGAATACTCCTTTGTCAACTTGCTGTACTTTGCTTGCAGGTCTGCAGTCATTATTGCTGCATTAAGAATAGCCCCAACTTTAGCCAAGGTAACGTTATGGCTAAACCTTTAACAATAGTTAACGCTAGCTTTCGGTTAGCTGTTCAATGCTATTAATAACACAACTCCCCGTCAACACCCTCTCTCGGGAAGATGGCATTTAAGAAAGTATATGCTGTTAAAATAAGTGTTACACGTTCAATAACAAGCATATTATTTACCCGAAGATAGCTGTAAACAAGGCATTACTCCGTTAGTCCGTTCATAGCTCGGTTCCATTCCGTTGCTCATTCCGTACCCAACTACACATTCTGCAATCTGTTAATAAAGTTTTCAACCAGACAAATGTATAGAAAGGCTTTGTTTTATTATAACATTTGTTGCAGTAAAATCATTATGTCTCATTTGGTCATGCGTGGAGCGCCGGTCGGCGGGCCGGGCAGCTAACGTAGCTACGTTAAGTGTGTTCTGCTCTCGCATTCGCAAACAGAACAATGGCGGCATGCCCGGAAGTAGAAAAATTTATAAACGCTTGCCGATTGGTGGTAAGGACAGCAGGAGGTGGGTGCTAGCGGTGTGGCGTAATTGGCAGAATCGACTGTCAATCAAAATGGTTCCATTGCATTGGTTGAAAGCTCTGGTTGAGAGAATAGTATCCCGCTGCAGGCCGCAAGAATGGTTCCATTGCATTGGTTGAAAGCTCTGGTTGAGAAAATAGTATCCCTCTGCAGGCCGCAAGACGATACTGGGAGAGAGATAGTGATACCATAAACATATTTCTTGATGTTTCCTTTTTTTAAGTAAGTAAAGAGGCCTACAAATACAAACATACACATACAAATATACAGTAGTTTCATTAAAAAATATATATATATTTAAAAAAAAAAAAAAAAAAATTACAAATACTTATATACAAATATACAAATATCGGTATCGGTATCGGTATCGGCCGATAGTGTTAGTTGAACAATCGGTATCGGTATCGGCGGCCAATTTTCATATCGGTGCATCCCTACTCGAAAGTCATGGAAAAAATTGTATACGAACAGGTCGAAAAATACCTTGCGGAAAAAAATCGAATCTACGAATTCCAATCTGGCTTCAGAACATCCCACTCCACTGACACATGCCTTCTCTATTTAAACGACCACATCAAACAAGAGGTGGACGCGGGCAAATACTGCGGCATGGTCATGCTGGACCTACAAAAGGCCTTCGACACTGTCAATCACACCATTCTGATTGACAAGCTAAAAGCAATTGGTTTTGATAGTCTATCAGTGAGCTGGATGCAATCCTACCTGGAGGGGAGAGAGCAGATGGTGGAGGTAAACGGTACCCTACCCCCCCCCCTCACAGTAAGCTGTGGTGTTCCACAAGGAAGCATACTAGGTCCGCTACTGTTCCTAATTTATGCAAATGACATGTCGTCAGCTTGTGACTGCAACTTGTTCCTGTTTGCGGACGACTCAGCCCTGCTGGTCTCTGACAAGAACAAGTTACAGGTTGAAAAAACCCTCAGCTCAGAACTAGGCAAAATCTGCATATGGCTCGCTGATAACAAACTATCATTACACATGGGCAAAACAGAGTCCATTCTCTTCGGTTCAAATAACAAACTCAGCAAGACCGACGGCTTCTCAGTTACAGTGGGTGACAATATTGTCACAAGGAAAGAAGATATTACCTACCTGGGTTCCATCCTAGAGGCAAATCTTTCCTGTGACAAAATGGCATCCAATGTAATAAATAAAAGTCAACCAACGAACTCGATTCTTGTACCGGATCTCCTCACTGGTAAACAAGAATACCCTGAAGACTCTAGCAGGAGCACTCATTCAAGGGTACTACGACTATGCTTGCACCTCATGGTACCAAACCTCAAAGGCGCTAAAAACAAAATTACAAACATCTCAGAACAAACTGGTCAGACTACTGCTTGACCTTACTCCTAGAACCCACCTCACCCCTGCCCACTTTGACAACCTAGGATGGCTTAGAGTAGACGACAGAGTACAGCAACTTGCAATGGGCCTGGTCTACAAGATACACTACACGACCAAGGTACCCATGTAAATGACAAAATACTTCCCAAAGGTCAGTGAATACCACGATCACAACACCAGAGGGAGCTCCACAAATCATGTTAAACCCAGATTCGGCTCAAACAAGGGACTAAACACGTTTCGCAATTATGCCACATCAATGTGGAACGCCCTACCCAAAGCTGTAAAGGAATGTGAATCACTACCCACTTTCAAAAACACTCAAAAAACACCTAAGGGAGACTGCAACTCGAAACTGGCCCCTGTAAATGTCCGAACACAACCCCCTCCAATGTACAGTAAATTACCAAGTATGGTCTTGTCAATAATCCAATGTACAGTTTTGTTTGTACAGTTGTACAGTGTCCCCCACCCACCCCTCCTACCCACCCCCCCCCCACTCCTACCCACCCCCCCCCCCCACTCCTACCCAACCCCCCCACCCCCCCACCCACCCAACCACCTCCAATGTACAGTCCCCCCCCACCCCCACGTACCCAATCCAATGTACAGTTTCTACATCAAATGTATATACTCTTTTTTTTGACTCTTTTTGTATCACAAACAGTACTGTAATTGCAAATCTGGTATGTCATAAATGTATAGATGTAGCAGTACTGTCTATCTGTATGTCATGTATGTCATATATGTTACGATGAATTGAAAATGGGGGACCCTGATGTAAACAAGACGAAAGTCTTTCTCTGGTCTGCATCCCCTTAACAATTGTATGTATTGAGCTGTACTGTACTGTACCCATTCTGCAATCTGTTAATAAAGTTTTCAATCAATCAATCAAACACCCCGGCTCCACGTCTCGGCTTGCCTCGCCAACACAGATCCGTAACACATTCCTTAGCTTTCACTAAATACATTGAACAACGCCGTTGATGACACGTCCTTGGTTACAGTGGTTCGGCTCGAAGCGGGTGGACACATGGGCTGGTTCGCTAGATAGCACCAATGTTCAAAGAATCCCAGAACTAATCTGGTGGAAAAGGGGTATCAGTCACCATTTGTGGCCTTTTTGACTTTTGACTTTTGTCTGGAGGGTTTGGCATCAGGTGTTTGAGTTCACATGGGTTTGACATCAGGTGTTTAAGTTCAGGTGTATTATTTTCTTCTTTATAATGAAGCTTCCTCTTTGCCCTGACCTTTAAAACATCACTTTTGATTTTGGAAAGTGGATACGATAACCAAAAACGTTTTTATTTGACAATCACATACTGCAAAGGTATACATTTCAATTAACTTTGATTTAATTTCTCTACAGGGAGAAACATTTAATTGTATGTTGTGTGAATGCGGAACAGTGATTGGTTGTGTGATTCTTCACTTTCATGGCAGTTGTGAAAAGGAGCCAGGTACATTAACTCATTCACGGCCAGCCGTTTTATCCATCCTTGTATTCAACTGGCCACGCTTTAAAAGATAGGGATTTTCACTGTGCGTTGCAGTGTTTGCAGGGCTATATCTATATTTTATATTATAGCTATGGAGACAATACTATGGCTCATTTTACAGTAACTATCCCTCGTCCAACATGTAAAAAAGAATACATTTGTTCATGTATATGTTGAATGAATGAATGAATGAATGAATGAATGAATGAATGAATGAATGAAAACTTTATTTAACAGATTGCAGAATGGGTACAATACAGTACGGCTCAATACATACAATTGTTAAGGGGATGCAGACCTGAGAAAGACGTTTGTCTTGTTTCCATCAGGGTCCCCCATTTTCAATTCATATAGACATTTATGACATACACAACATACATGACATTTATGGCATAGGGACATATAGGTATTTAGTACTGATACATTTGTGACAAACGGTATTCCAATATACAGTACTGTTACCCCTAGATCCTGACAGAGTATATACATATGATGGGGAGGGGACTGTACATTAGGGGGGGGTGGGTGGGTGGGAGAGAAATATACATACGGCGGGGAGGGAATATATACATGCGGTGGGGAGGAGACTGTCTATTAGGAGGTGGTGGGGGTTTTGGGCATTTACGGTGGCCAGTTTCGAATTGCAGCCTCCCGTAGGTGCTCTTTAAGAGCGGTTTTGAATGTGGGCAGGGATTCACATTCCTTTACAGCTATGGGTAGGGCGTTCCACATTGTTGTGGCATAATTGCGAAACGTGTTTAGTCCCTTGTTTGAGCCGAATCTGGGTTTAACATGATTTGTTGAGCTTCCTCTGGTGTAGTGGTTGTGGTATTCACTGACCTTTGGGAAGTATTTTGACATGTACATGGGCACCCCGGTCGTATAGTGTATCTTGTAGACCAGGCCCATTGCAAGTTGCTGTACTCTGTCGTCTACTCTAAGCCATCCTAGGTTGTCAAAGTGGGCAGGGGTGGTGTTTGCGTGTTATACCGTGGTGAATATTGTATAGTTTCAGAGTGATCCTGGCTAATTCCATGGTAACTGCGTTATGGAGCGATATGTGAATTTTGCTAAAGGCGTTCGCGTTGCTCGCCTGGACACATTACTATTTCCAAATCAAAGGTATATAATAGGTATTATGTTTCATCATGAATGCATGAAAGGGGGGGGGGGGGGGGCGTTTTTGATGTTTTGATCGCCAGCAACGGCATTCACGATTTACTTGGCTTGGTCTAAATTCTCCGCCTGGACGACATTAGATGTGACACAGTGTGAAATAAGGTTTCAAAGGGTGGGCGATACTGCCACCTAGCAGGATTCGGCCGGTATTGCACTCTCGGGGTCTCAGAATGAGTTCCAATGGTAACACCGAGGTCCGTGAGCCTGTAATGAATTAAAAAAACCGAATAAAAGAAAAAACTGCCAAAACCCGACTATACTCGGGTATGACGCTCAACCGCTCAACCTGCCAAGAGGGCCAGGGGACGAAACGGCGCTTCTGCCACCGGCGGCCCATCCACGACCGGAGGAGACGGTAGGGAACGTCGTGTCCAGCAGACAGTAACCTACCGTCCCTCCGGGGCTCCTCGGGGTGGCAAGACTCGAGCGGCGCGAGGTGGCAGACGCCGTTGAGTGACTTTTTCCCTCTGTGTCCCCTCTCCTCTACACCCTCCCCGGCCCCTCTATGATTTTGTGCCTTAGAACACTTTATATAGTTTAATAAAAAAGTTCCCCGATATGAGGGGGACTGTGTTTTGGCCGAACAAACTGTGTGTTTCTTCAAACAACTCATATGGTGGGGTTGTGTATATATGAATCTGCCCTTTTACGTTGTGTGATGAGTCGTGTTGTGTTACGAGGTTAAGCAAGGTCTGCAACGTACACTCAGTAATAGGTTCTATTAGCTTGATGCTCCACATGCAGGTAGAAACTGGTGTTATTCCATTGCTTGAACTAAGTATATGTGTCTCACAATGCTGTGTTGTTTAGTTGCAGTAATACTCGTACACACACATTTCACGGCCTAGCCGTTTACTCTCGATCAGCGTTTTTTCCTATGTACGACATAGTCAACGGGTGTAGGATTCACGCACAGGCGACTTGTGTTTTGTTGTAAAATCCTGTTTCACATTTTTGTGGGTAGCGAGCATTGTATTAGCTTATGCTATGCATTGCTTTCTACCGGAGGTTTTCAAGATGGCTACGGTTGTTTTTCTGTGTGTAGGGATGAAGGGTGTTTTTTCGGGAGGGGGTGTCGAATAAACCCCTCCTTTTCCCACTTGATTGGTTTAGGGGTTTTTTGATCTCTTCTGCTGAGCCAGTCAGGGCCAAGCCGGTGGGACGTCTTGGCGGGGGGGAGGGGAGGGTTATTCTACCAACTCCTATTACATGACAGGAGCCGGCAGGTTTCCCCGCCCGTTGTAGCGGTGTTGCTATGGCGACGCCTTCCATGAGTTGAGGTGTCTTAAAGGTGTCGAGTTAGGGCGTAGGGCTCACAGTTCTGCTGCGCCCTGATTTATGTGTAAACTTGAGTCGGTTGGTCACGTGACTCACAGTTGGCATATCTTTTTCATGACTATGAACTCATGTGGGAAGGTGTTTCTGGGAGGGTCTGGTCTTACACTCTGATTAAAAAGAGTGACTGGATTAAAATCATGTGAAAACAGGTTTTTTACTCCCAGCTGTGCAGTTGGGTCATACGGGTGATGCTTTTTCTTTATTATTATAAAGAGTTGGATGTGTCTATGTGGATTGGAAATGAGGGTCCCTGATGGAAACAAGACTAACGTCTTTCTCAGGTCTGCCTCCCCTTAACCAATTGTGTGTATTGCCGTACTGGGTTGTACCCTTTCTGCAGTCTGTTGGGTAAAGTTTTTCATTCATTCATTCATGGAGTTGATTGCATCTCGCCCCTCTTGTCGTTCCCCTGG
The DNA here is from genome assembly GCF_963971535.1 of Notolepis coatsorum. Classification (NCBI taxonomy): domain Eukaryota; kingdom Metazoa; phylum Chordata; class Actinopteri; order Aulopiformes; family Paralepididae; genus Notolepis; species Notolepis coatsorum. The sequence goes on from NW_028172607.1 coordinate 137,125, forward strand.
GCGTCTTGGGGATTCAATAAGGTGGTCTAAACAGCCTATTGTTGATGTGGGTATGTCAAAACCCACACATAGTGCTAGCTCAGGATGTTCTTTTGGGCATTGGCTGACTGGCGCGCCTTGATTGCTTGGGGTTAAAACAGCGTTTTTATGAAGCAATTGGGATGGGGGTTTTTCCTCTTCCGACACCCTGTGTGGTTGTCGATGGGTTCCCGTTCATGTCAGGGGATGATAACGGAATGGGTCTAGACATATGGGGAAGGGTCTCACGCCCTAGGGGTGGGCCGCCGGGCGCGGTTCGTACCGAAACGTCTGGGTGGCGCCTTCTTTTTATGTTTTAGGATCAACACGCATATCTGCCCCTTCTCCTGGGGTTGGCAGGTCGGCGTGGTTAGGGCACGGGACTGGTTCTGGTCGCGCTGGTCCAGATCAGTTACACCCGTTGTCCGCCGGGGATGCAGATCTGCTGTTCTGGTACCCTGAGGGACTTGGGTTTTTTTCAGTGGGAAAAAATGCTAGGTCGGTCCGGGTGTCACAGGGTTGAGCGTTATGGAACCCTTGTTGGGTACGTTGTATTCTGCACTGTCGTAATGGTTTACGGCCGTGCCAACCTGTACGCGCCCGATCTCGTCGGATCTCGGCCGCTGTGCAGGTTGGTCTTGGTTGGTACTTGGTTGGGTGACCTCCTGGGAATACCGAGTGCGGGGTGCTGGGGCTGGTCTTCCATTTTTTACGCTCTTCTCTTGCGCTTGGCGCAGAGGGGCCTGTTGGGGTGGTTTTAGCCTCCTCGGGGGACCCTGTGCTCCCCGTATCACCGGGCCCGGTCCGGGGTAATGTTTCGTTGACCCGTAGGCCCGGGATAGCCCTGTTGGAAACCAGAAAGCGGGCTGCGGCAGTGCCGCAGGTGTGTTTTTGGGGTTTCTTTCCTGAGGGGTTATGGGACCAACCATTGCATAGGGTAATGCCTGGGTGGTTGGTTCTCTGGTGTGTTGCTGCAGTGTCAACTCCCGGTTTCACCGGTCGAGGGTGCCCCTGCACGTTCATGACGTCTGCCGATCGTGTCAGCCTTCTCTGTGGAGGCTTGGTTGTGCGACAACGCCAGCATACGCCCCTTCCGCCGGGGCGGCTGTGTTCAGCTGTCCTTTCTGGCGCCTGTCTCGTCCGCAGTCTCCAGGCTTGGGTTGACAGCCTGTTGCCTGGTCTTTTTTCCCGGTGCACTGCCTGCTTCCGTTGGTTAACTCTTGTGTGTTATGACCATGCTGTCTGCCTGTTGCGGGGCCAGTGTGCCAGGCGGTGTACTGTTGGGGAGGACAGGGCCCGCTCGGCTGAGGGGCCTTTGTCCGAATACGCTGGCGATGTGGGGGGCGGGGTCACTAAGTGCCCACCTGGTGGGGTCTTGATGCTGGCATCATGGACTTCTCCGGGCCCCCATTCCAGGGAGTCCAGTCCTTTTGGTGGGTCTGGGTCTTCCTTCGCGCTCCGCTGCTACGGCCTTGCCACGGGGTTGGGTTTGCCCTTGATCCCGTGATTCTGGGGGCAGTAACGAGGTTGTTCCCTACGTTCGTTCCCGGGTGGCATGCGGGTTGTGCGTGGGTGTAGTCGTGGGGTCAAGCCACGGTCTGTTCACCCTGTGCGTTGAGTTGCTTGAGTGCCTCTTCGCGCGGTCGGGTCCGTCGCCCTCTCGGTTAACCTCTAATAGGGAGGGTGCCCTCCATTAGGGGGGGTCGGGGGGGCTCGGCCCTCCCTGTTCTGTTGGTTGTGGGGGGCCTTCAGCCGGGTGTATTTGTCGGCCAGTGGCTCCGCTTGGCCTCCCTTTGTGCAGAGTGATGCCAAGCAGAGCCCCTAATGAGACAGAACGTTAGGTTATAACTATAACCAAGTTCTGTTAATTAGGGGTGACACTTGGCATTCGACGGCCGCTGCAGCCCTTGACCTCACCTTGTGGTGAAAGCTTGGGAAGGAGGAGAGCAGGTGACCACACACCTGCTTATGAAGGTAAGCTGATGAGGGGTGTGGTCAGACTAATACTGGTATTAAAGGTACATTTGTGGAATTTATTCAGTGCGCGTGCACATACGCGAGATAGTGCAGAGTGATGCCAAGCGTCACCCCTAATTAACAGAACTTGGTTATAGTTATAACCTAACGTTATCGCTCCCACTTGGAGGTTAATTGTGATACCGCGGTATGTGTCGTGCTTTGCTTATATTGTATTTGTGTTATTATAAAGTGTATTTACCGTGTTGATGTGTGCCCTGCAAACATCATTCAGTTTGGATTAGACTGCTATCTCGTTTTTTGGAGACTAGTGTCTCCCATTTCCTTTCCCCTTTTCAAAGTGTTTGTTTTCGCATAAGACATTTGCGGAGTTTGTTTTGTCTCTCCTTTCATTCGTTACGTTGTTGATACACCTGTATCATTTATTGCGATGTGCCTTCCTATGCTCCGTTGTTTCACAAATAAAGAACATTGTTAATTGTGAAAGAGCAACCATCGTTTCCGACTCATCCATTCTACTCTGCACATGGGTCCAGCACACTTACCCCAACTGTAACATTATATGCAGGTATATTCATCATCTTGGATCATACTATCCCTTCCTCTTATCATATCACTTCATCTGGCCATAAACTCTTATGTCCTGTCTTCACCTATGAATCGCCACTATGTGGTGTTTAATTGATCCTCTTTCCATTGTTTCACCCGACACATTACAATATCATATCAGATGGGCACCATCCGTTTTTTTTCTGTATGAAAAATTATATAATTGAAGTACCATGTGAACTCAATGAAAACCTGTTAGCGCACCCTGTCCTTACGTGTCTAATAGCGACACAAAGCTGTTTTCCTTTGTTCTATAATGAACACCCTATATATATATATAATACATACAATCCCCTATTTCTCTGAATATCCACAGAGCCCTCTTCTAATGCGATCTACCATAGTCATTTTATATTTCTAGATTAAAAGAAACATTCCCCCATTCCCGCCACACATTAAATATTCCTGCCTAATGAGATGTTGTAGCCTAATATATCACATACATCAACATCTGAAAGAATGTCATGTTTTCAATTACGCCGTCTTAGTTGAGTGAAGCAGGTCAGGCCAGTTCTGACTCTGAGTAGTGTAGTGAAGCATAGGCACACAGACTATTGATTTCAAACTGGATTATTGATGTCCAGTGTTTCCAGTCCTCCATCTTACTTACCTCACGGGGTCGTCGGAGGTGGTGGAGATTCGGGGTCAGTAGTGAGAGGTCAACGATCAACAATATTGATTGATTGGCGCCTGACATATAGCCACGCGGGTCCACTCCCGAGACCTCTGTGATCATTCCTCAACCGTATGCACTGATTGCTTCAAAGTGTTTTCTGTCGATGACGCTCCCCACCCGCCCCAGAGCTGCGGCCGGTCAGCAACCACGACGCCACGGATGAAATACAACATTTTGTCATATGACACAACCCGCGGAGTAGGAGACGGAGAGATGTTGAATTATTTTGAAGCGGCACAACAAAGTGTCTGTCTTGTCAGCATGGGGCAATCAATAGCCGGGGCTGGTCGCGAGCAGAAAACCACGTTGACAGTTGTGACATTATTAAGTCGTCGGTTCGCGACCTCGCCGTAATTATGGAGACAAAATGGCAAAGCTGTCAGTCACGTGGCTGAATTATGAAAGTGAGTGCACCGCGTGATGACAGGGGCTGTCGCTGGGTTGCCTGGGACAGAGGGGAAATGGCCGCTCTCGTCACAAGCAGAGGCTTCATCAGTCGAATTCAGGGAGAAACGGTCCTAAACTCGTCTTGCTGTCAGAGTGGTAAACACACCTGCTTGCCGTTATTTATTGACTCTCCTCTTATGTTATTGGAGTTTCTCAAAGCCTCAGGATGTGACATAACAGCCCATGTGATAGATCGGAGTGCTGTTTTGAGGCGGCAATAGGAAATGTGCTTGTTGTTATCTCTCCGTGCTTCGATTTCTCTTGTTCACAAGAGTGTTATTTATCCGGGCATCACTGTACAAAAGAAAACGCAATGGTAACAAAGAATTATGTATTTAAGAGGTCAAGTTTCAAGTTCAAGTTTCTTTATTAGTTGTCAAACTAAAATACAGAATACTTTTATATGAAATGCTTTTTTCCGTTGGCCAATCTCCAAAGGACATGAATACTTCTGACAGTTACTTGGGATGCTTGTAGAGTTTTCTAAGCGGTGCAATGAATCCGCGCATGGCGGTATATCACAAGCCTCGGCTCTTGGAGTGCGGTGTGATAAAGGAGGTTGTGTATTAGTCTAACCTCCACTCACTCCGTTCCCTTGGGTGACCTGAGTTCCACCTTCTGGCTTCGCTCAGCTGGAAACTTCTGTGAAACTTCCAAGGCACCGCATCTGGCCCTCAGGAGAGAAACGGCGAAACACTGCAACCTCTGGCGTTCTTCCTGTGGGTAACAATCTCCTGCATCTGGGGGGACTTTGTGACCTAAAAGTGAGACCTGCAGGGAGGAGGAAAAACATGCAATGTGATTTCACACTATTTTCTCTCTTTATTATAATAATTCCTCTCCTGCAGGGAATTTGTCATTGTTGGGACAGATTCTGGCATATGAGTGACAATCAGTGCAGGACATAATGTAATTTTTTTTTTATATATTTAAAAGAACATTTAAACATCTCTTTTGATTTGATACAGCCTTTAAGTCTTCCTTCACCTTCCGCTAGACACAAAACTACCATAAAATGAATTGACAGTAATTAAAACTCTTCATTCTGTACAAAAAGCCCTGAAACCTACTCCACAGTGCAGCCAAAGCAGAGTAGTTCTGTGTCTAACTGAGGAGGAGAAGCTGGGTATATGAAGCACAGCGTAAAAATATATTCTTACTGTATATATTGTGACAGATCTCCTCCCCCCTCCTTTGGATACGTGAAGGATGGGAGATATATCCGTCACTTAGGTAGCTGACTGATAGAACACACCTGCACAGCATTTAGTCACACCCACCTCACATGCACACACAATCCCGACACATACACTAGCTGATTAGTACTGATATAGTACACCTGCACATAATTAGTTGACACACACCTCACATGCACACACATCGTCCCACACAGTACATTTAAACACTAGGATAGAGAGTCAAGTTGAGCGGAGTAAGGAGTTGGAGTTGTGGTGTAGAGAGAGAGAGATTTAAGGCGTGTTCGTGATTGGCGAGGCGGACGCAGATCTGCGCAGTTTTTACTACGGCCTTGCCGAGCGCGTGGCATGCCGGTTAGAATGTTGTCCGACTTGCTCTGGAAATCTGACTAGGCGAGCCGCGGAAATCTCACGGAAGCGAGCCACTCACAGCATTCCGAGCGAGGCGTCACAGTACCTCTCCAGCGACTGCCCGACGCAAATGCATGATGGGAAACGACTTGCTATCATTGCGCAAAGCACCCATTGGCTCAGAAAAGCTGTCGCCTCCTACAAGAGGAAGTTATGAGACGTTTGATTGATTGAAAACTTTATTAACAGATTGCAGGATGGGTACAATACAGTACGGGTCCCGTCTACCCATCTATCAGATAGTTTGGGTACCAAGAGCTTCTTCAAGTCGATTGTACAGATGGACTGTTTCTATCATCGGAATTAAAGGGGAACTATTTTACTATTTCTTTCACTATTTGGGCACTTTTACACAATTCCTGTGAGTCTATGGAACACCTCTGTAAGTTTTTTTTTTTTTTTTAAATCCATTCTTTTGTATTTCTAATCCAGTACTCAAAAACAGCATTTTTCGACCTCAATATCTTAAGCCGTTTTGAGGCTGGGCTCCAACCACTGTGTGGCCACTGCCACATCAACTGCCACATTATTATGCAGCTGAGAAATCTCTGACATCACAGATATGCACATTTTCAGATGACTCAGTTCAGTGAGGGTGAATATTGTGAGAGAATTGGAAGAATGCGCCAATATGAGAATTAGAGACATTGATCCTATTAACACTTTGAGTGCCAACGACGAGAATTCTCGCTATTTCATGCCAACCAGTGCCAACGACGAGAAATCTCATTATTATTCATTTTTTTTATTAGCGATTTCCATACATTTTTCAACAATCTAGCCTCACGTTACCACTGGGACTCTCTCTGAGCTCGAACAGGGAAAATACCGCCCCCCTATCGTCTCCCGGATGGTAATGCACCCTTTGGATTGGACTGAATGAAAACGCATGGGCAAAAGAAAATCCGGAATCCACATTTTACTTGTCAGGCATGTAATCCGAGCCGATTGCAGTCTTTGTGGTCCCTCAACAGCATGGAATATGTCTTTCGAGCACCCAGCGTTGGATCAATAAACGCGATCGATATTTGGAATGGTGATCAGGAATTGGAATAATCTTTTTGGAGAACATCTGATCTGAGGTAAGGAATCTATTTTACCAGTCTTGGGGTAATCCGCTAGCGGACTGACCATCGGGCGCACCGGGAGTTTTCCCGGTGGCCTGGCAGACTGGTATGGCCTGGCCCTGTCAGACTGGCAATGTTTTTTATTTTATTTATTTGTATATTATATTATTTTGTTGCCCGCAGTCAGGCCACTGAAATCCGAATCAGGCCACGGTCAGTATAAGTGTTTCTAGTTGCGCGGAGATGTGCTCTCTAATATACGTTTGTTCTGCAGGCAGGAATGAGTTAACTGTTGTCACCCAGCGCGAGGCAGCGCAGCGCGCCTGCACGTGCATGTCAGCTTGATGTTCGTAGCTAGATAATCCTCCGTGGAGCACTGCTTTGGGTGGTGCAGAGAGGGAAAGACACACAAAAAAAAGGCACTAGTCAGAGATGCTGCTAAAAGTTTTTTTTTTGCAGTCCTTCTATCATCTATTTGACTCGAAGAAGACTTGGAACTAGCGATTGAGACCAGGCATAAACTCATAAAGAAAGAAAGCATAAATATTGAGAAGTTGGGTCATTTTCCTATTGACTTGTATACAATCAGAATTCTTTTTGCAGCTGTTGACTGTATAAATGGGCGAGTTATATACAAATGCACCCCATGCAGTTGTTATGAACAGTGCAATTAGCTATAGACAGTGTTGGTTGCTGTAATTAAACTAATTACAATTTAAATTTTTTTCTTATTTCTGCTCATTGAATAGTAAATTCCAGATGTTTGTTTTTTTAGTTCAAGAATTAAAAAAAAAAAGGATTTGCCCATCACCTTTCCACAGAGTTCACACACTAATATCTTTGGATCAGTTATTCACCGCCGTCTGTCTGTGGTCCTGTCAACTGATTAACAGTATTAACAGACTGTTAACAGATTAACAGTCAACGCGGTTTCATTGCTGGGTTAAGTACCTCTATTCTATTCACATAATACGCTTACTTCATATATCTACTCCATTCACATATATGCCTACCACTTGTATCTATTGCTATGTCCGCCTACTACAATCTCATGAGCTGTCTAACGCCTGTCCCGTCTCCCTGTCTCCCTATGACTTGCTGTCCTGGAGTGTTGACCGGAGTGTTGGACGTCCCGTGACGAAGGCCGGGAGGTTGCGACCCCCTCTGCGTGCCCCCCTGTCTCCGGAGGTCTCGTAGTGGTGACCGGAGTGCCGGATGTCCCGCGATGATGTCGGGGAGTTCGCGACCCTCTCTGCGCCGCCCCCTATCTCCCTGTCTCCGGCTGTCCCTGAGCAACGACCAGAGTGTTGAATGTCCCTTGACTAAGACGGGGAGGACGTGACCCTCTTTGCACCGCCCCTGTGCCTCAAATAGATTCGCTATCAGCTCTATCTTTAATCTTTCAAAATGTTCAGTTGCTATCGCTATTAGCTCTATCTTTAATCTTTCAAAATGTACAGTTGCTATTGCATGCACTCATCTGTGTTCCACTACACACATGAGTCCATGCTTACCAACTGTCCGTCTGCAACACTACTATCACCAACATCTAAGAAGGGAGATCCCCCCTTGAATGGCCCTTCTAAGGTTTCTCTCCTCCACACTGCCTGTGGAGCTTTTTTCCCTATTGTTAGGTTTTAGTGAGTTTTTCCTGACCTTCGCGTGGGGTATGTCTGGGAGTGCTTGCATTCTTTCATTTATTTGCATTCATCTAAAAATGTTTGGACCTTATGGTGTTCTTGTTCTGTTCTTGACTTATTGTTATGTTTTCTTCTTGACTTGTTTAAAGAAGATCTGTACGGCCCATGGGGACATTAACGTGTGTTGTCGGGCCCTATAAATAAATTTGATTTGATTTGATTTGAATATGAAGCACTCTTCTTTAAATAATGTTTGCTGTGATTTGAAGCTTTTCTACAGTTGCATGTTTTGTTTTTGTTTTAACTTTTTCCTGTTATACTTTCAGTTATGATGGCAATGTTGAATTCTATTATAGTGAACAAATAGGTAACATGTAACGTCATATTAGCATTCCTACCCAAGAATAAATAAAGTTATCCAAAAACATTAATTTAATTCATTCATTTGGTTATTTCAATTGAGACACTAATGGAAACAAATAAAAAGATAAACATTTAAAATAAAACGGCAACATGTAAGAAACATTGTAAATAGGGATGCTCGATATTGGCTTTTTTACCGATACCGATATACCGATATTGTCCAACTCTTAATTTCCGATACCGATATCAACCGATATCAACCGATACCGATATGCAGGGTTTCCCCCCCCAAAAAAACGGAATAATTTCAGGTAATTAACATTACAGTACATATCTCTTGTTGTGGAATTAACACAACATTATGCATACTTTTGACAATAAAAAAAATCAGAATTTGTTCTTACTTGCTTGCCTGGGTAAATAAAGGTTATAGAAATATATTTTTTTAAATACTTTTTTTTTTTTTTTTTAAACCGATACCGATATTACATTTTAATGCCAATATCGGCCGATAATATCGGTAAGCCGATAATATCGGACATCCCTAATTGTAAACATTAATTGTAAGGTCACTATGTCATGGAGGAACTAATCACCTGTATCTGTTGGTTTTAACGTGTTCTTTGTTGTTGTAACACACGGCTGCTCTGTAGCTACAACTTAAGCTAGAGAGAGACATTTCACACAAAGCTGACCACATCTCCAAATAAGGCAAAAATGAATGTCAGACTTTTTTGGGAAGCCTCAACAAAAGAAGATTATGTGACCGCCACCGCCTGGACATTGATGCGCTAATAAGACCTTCATCTGCACCAACCCGGAGAGAAAGGCCACATTTGGAGTTGGAGATGCAGTTGTGGGATCGGATGCATGCAGCAGTCACGGCGCATCTAAGGTAAGGGACAATAATAATGTTGTTGTTTAAAACTGCCGCCGTGCAGCATCAGGCATTGGGATTATTGGCTGTGTTGGCACTTTCTTTGTCTGTTAATTTACCATGGTGATTGGTCTGATCTGTGGTCTGTGCTGCCCTGCTAAACTGTGAGTTGTTCAGCAAACTTAACAGTCGAGTCATTCCTGCTCGTTAATTTCCCCCTCAGCTTCCTGTTATAAATGCGTTACGCGGCTATGATTATATCCTGTTAGCCTGGCCTGGCCTGCCTGAGTCAAATTCCCGGTAGGAATTATGGTCCCAGTCCGCGACTGGGGTAATCGGAGCTCTTTTCACAGATATATCAACGTGTGTCCTATGTGTGTGTGTGTGTGTGTGTGTGTGCTGATCAGGAAATAAGATAATCGATTTTTCAGCCCGCTTCTCTAGCGTGCATAAGTACACATATACTATCGATAATCTAGCATTTATTTGAAAACGATTCATAAATAGGCCGAAAAATTACAACGTTTTTTGTGTATTCCAGTAAAGGGCGATTCCTGCAGAATCACTTATTTTTTTCTGGAAATTTCCAAAAACGAGCGTTTTTCAAAATGGTATAAAACGGAAATGTACAGATGAAAAAACAATCCGTTTCGACAATGTTGACTGCAAGCAAGTCATTGATAAGCGACGGGCGTATTAGACACATAGCCATAATTTAAGATATAGTTTATGCGTTCGCAAATGTGCTTGCCCTCTCATTGAATAGAGCGTTGGCACTCAAGCGCTAAATCGTGCGCCCCCTGCTGGCACTCAAAGTGTTAAAGGACATCTCTTTGAAATAAATTACATTTTAGTTTTTTTCTGATTTCTTTTAAACAAATTATTATTTTGTATTATTTAACTATTTAGTTATTGCACTGCACTGGCAGTTGAACTGCATTGAACTGAACTGAATTGGAAAAAGGGAACATTTTAAACAGAGAAATCCGAAAACAGGAAAATTCATATCCGAAAACAGGAAAAGATAAAAACGGATTTCATAGAGCCCTAGTTAAGGTGAGTTAATAAATTCACTCTGAAAATCTGCTCCGCTCTGATAAACTGACTCTTTGGTCAGAGCGCCCAGTGTGCACTCTGAGCCCTCAGAATTTAAGAACAACTTGAGTGTGCTCACTCTGACACTGGTTGTAAATAGTTATGAGTGTTGTATGTGCCTCCCTGTATTGTAAAATGTGTGTTGTCACTACTGGATGTATAATTGTAAATAAGTTAATTTATGTGTTGTAAATATTGTTAATATGTTAATATTTATTTACCTAATTTATGTGCAATCGTTTCATTTCAGCTCAGTGTAGAGAAATGCACCGATACGACCACGTATCTGTGACACGCGCGCCCCGTGAAAACACTAGTAGTTTTGGGGGCCTACCACCCCCCCTGAAAAAAGTCCTAGGGGAAAAACTGCTATCAGGTTCGTCACAATATATATATAATATCCACATATGTCTGTACTAACCTGCATCTAATCCATTTTACATATCTGTAGATATGGCATTCGTACTATATATCTGTTCATATCCCAGCGTATCTACTCTGAGTTACGCTGCTAGCCAGTGTCACTTACTACCATAGTGTTTATACCTGTTTCACTGTGCATATTATTACTACAACCCTGTACATACATCTGCTTAGCACTATTTCTCAGTAGTACTAATTTATTATGTTATACCCAGTTTAATCTCCTGTACAGTGTATATTACTGTTGCACTTTACTGTTACCTTTGCACTCTGGTTGGCGGCCAAACTTATTTCCGTTGTACTACATCTGATTAGCGCGATTACTCAGTAGTACTAATTTATACAATGTGATTCACATTATTTTCCTTCCCTTGATTAATGATGCCCCTCTCCTGCAGGCTTTGTTTTCTCCATCCATAGGGAGACTATGTGCATAATAAATACATGTGGCTTTAATACAGTTGGCAAAATAACGCTAAAAGCAGGCCACTGGGAGAGAGGGAGGGAGGGAGGGATGGAGGGAGGGAGGGAGGGAGGGAGGGAGGGAGGGAGGGAGGGAGGGAGGGAGGGATGGATGGATGGATGGATGGATGGATGGATGGATGGATGGATGGATGGATGGATGGATGGATGGATGGATGGATGGATGGATGGATGCCTACCTACTGTACCTTATGCATCCCCTTGGGGAAATTCAGGTAAAATCCAGGTATCCCGTAGCTCAGTGCAACTGGATTCCGTGTCTTGACCTGAACCTGTGAAGAATGAAGTCTGCAGCACTGGAAGCAGAAATAGAGTCTCTCCTGAACACAGGTGTGAAATGAATGTGCGTAATGTGTCAGCAAGTCCCTCTCTCTTACCGTAATAAGATGGTGAATGGTCTGAAAGCTTGATTTGACCCCCCCCCCCTCCCTCTACCTTACTTATAAATTATTCACCATGCTAAGTACTTTGTAGGCAATTCCTTAATCACACTATGGAGTTCCCATTTTCTCTTACTGCAGGATGTGGCCGTGTGTGTCCGGGGTCATAATTAAATGATTCTGATTTAAGGCAACACATTACATCCCGGGGGTCATGGGATTGGTTAGCGTTCTCCGGTGTTATCATTATGTTTTACAAGGGTCATCCCATTCTCCCCCAGGGATTCTGGGAATGGTGCTGCGGTTAAATGATTCCCCCAAGGACAACATCTACCCACTATATTCAAATGTCACTTCAATTTGAGCACTCGATTAGAGAACCTTATTTTCAGGGATCAGCTGAGGAATGTTAACGACTCCATCACGGTTATGAAATATTGATTTTATATGGTCACCGTTGAAATGTGCTTTTCTGGAATGACTTAATATCGCTGTTCTGAAATTGCTTAGCTTGTCCCAACTGAAAACATGTACAGGGTTGTTTATCAGTCTGGCAGTTATGCATGAATTATTTGGTGTGCTAGGGGTCAGGAGATTAGATTTCATGATTCTAAGACCAAGCACACAAGATTCCTTACAAATCGAGGTGCAAATTGTTTTGGTGAATTCTAACCTGGCATACGTAGTCAAGAACCCAGAAGGGGGCTTTTGTTGGCAAATCCACAATAATGAAGTCACTATGATGTTTGGATATCCACTCAATTTAACCAATTGTAGCCTTGTGCCACTGAAGCTTCACACAAACAGCTTGTGTTTTCAGATTTCTTTGTGAGTGGCAGCCAATCCTTATCCTCACCCAGTCACTTTAAACACATAAGAAAAGGACACTTTAAAGGAACGGAAGAAAAAGAAGGTCACTTTAAGGAAATTACTTGTTTATGATTATTGTATAGTATAGTTAGCACTAGCAAGTATACCATAGCGTCATAAAACTGTATATTGTAGTAGTGTATATAGTGCCTTTAATTTGTAGCTCAACACTGTATTGCATTTATCTCAGGATTTATTACAGGTCTATTTTATCATGTCTATTTTATGTCTACTTTATCATCTTCTACTTATTTTATTTACTATTGTATTCTTGCACAATCGAAGCGGGCATGGCCAACCCCATTTCCCTGTATGCCCTGGTATGTATGTGATAAATAAACCTCTTGAATCGTGAATCTTTTGAGGCACAAAAATCAATCTCTGTATAGCACCTTACCAGAAAGGTCAGACAAGGTGCAGAACATTCTGCATGGACACGCTTTCTTGTCCCTTATGAAGATGATCAATTATTGTATCTCATAATTATTGAGAATTGGGCTATTGAAATTGTTCAATTTAAATGGTAATTAAAATGGTGTTTCTAGCCCTGAAATTTCACAGTTAATCATTTATACATCAATAAACATTATGATACTTAAGGACTATCTAAGGAAAGTTGCATGTTGCTACCCACATTTAAATAATAAGCCAATGCTTTAGAAACATACACTTTCCTTCTATCTCTACCAAATAACATTTTTGTAACTTTTTCCGCTTACACTCAAAGCATGTTGTTGCACAGTGACCTTATAAAAGTCCCAGAACAACTGTTTAAAATGTCAAACAGTAAATTTGTACCCTTCGCATCACTGCACCAACTTTGTGAAATTATTCTTAAAGTTGTATGGAATACTTGCTAGTACTGTAGTTGATGCACTGCCATTAGCCTACTCACGAGTCCCGTGGTCGGAATTATTGCCTGCCGCCTGGTTTTGAGTGAACCGGGAAGCATCAGACAGGTTAAAAAACAAATGGGTTTTATATTTATAATCAAGTACTCAAAAGCCAAATTTTTCTCCCATTGGATTTCAGGCTGTGTTGGCCTGGCTCCGCCCATAAGCACTTTGAGTGATAGTCCACACAGTCTGCGACTGGCACAGAGAGAGTCTGAGGGGGATACTAATTAATTTCGCCACGGGGGGGGCATAATCCCACGGGACAATGCATTGGTAACTTGTTTCAAATGACAATATGTGAATATTATTGTACGGATCGGAATACGGGCGTGGGAGCATGCGCAAAGATATTACAGTGATATGCTGGTGCTCCCGACTGCGAGGCAGAGAGGGAGAGACAGAGAGAGAGAGAGAGGGACACACGGTGGCACGGAGCACTTACACACAACCTGTGTAAACGCTCCGTGTGTGTGTGAGAGAAGACGGGTCCCTCTCTCTCTCTCTCTCTCCATGTCTCTCCCTCCCTCTCTCTCGCTCGTCCGCTCCCTGCCTCGCAGTCAAAACCCGTTTAAGGAAGTGTCGGGTTACACTATGCACGCTCTGCCTCGCTCTGTTTGAGGAAGTGAAGATATTTCCACTCGCTCTGCTGTCGCTGTCAACCATAGAGGGGGCATTAGTTATGCAAATCAGTGCTATATTCACGTCAGCAAAACTGTCAGCTTAGTTGAGTGAGGGAGGATTTCATGAACTCGAGACTAGACTGATGAGTCATAATTAACGACACAGACCACATTGATATAATCCCCAATTTCTAGGAAAACATGCTAAACACTGGAAAAGGCTATTTATAATGCATGTCCCCTTTAAAATAAATAAACAAACAAACAAATTAGAAGGCCATCAATATAAAATGCAGCATACATCAAACTAACACACACACTGTAGGCCTACTGTTTCAAAACAACACTACTCTGTTCATTCTATTTTTAAAATACATACATTGTCTGTCTATTTATTTATACTAACATTATTTAAATATTGAGTGCAACACAGTAATTGTGAAACGGTGGTGGATTAACGTAATTCACACACGGAACTGTTTATGGGTTGGGGGTCCGCACGGACAATTTAGCATGTGGTACCTTCGTTCTCGACTCTACTGACAGTGGAAGTTGAGTGGAGTCGAATCAAGTTGATACCATGCAGTGGGAAAGCGGTAATAGTCCCGGTTGGAGTTAGTGAACACAATGTTAGCCTTCTTGGATGTTGAATAAACGCCATTGTCTTTCGACACCCCGCCTTAGACTCCCATTTTATCCTCTGCTAGCTACGGTAACATTTCATTGATGTCTGATAATGATTTCACTGGCTGTATTGGAGCTTCCAGGCTACCAACGTGCGTTGTACTAGTAGCGTCACAAACCGTGCCGGCAAGATGTAGGCCTATGTAATGTTAATGCCAAATGTTTTTATAGTCGTAATGAAGATTGATTTATTGCACTTGCCATTTCCACGCACTTTCTACAAACTAACTAGCACCTGCTGCTGCAGCTGGCACTTCATCTCTCCGTGCCAAATGAAGAAAACATTTATTTCTTTGCGCATCCCCTGAAGCGAACAATACACACATGCCCCGAACCGTGGAGGTCGAACCGAACGGTGTATGGTTTGAATGCGTACCTTTCCACCCCTACTAACTAGTATTCCATACCACTTAATGTCCAAAGATCCAAACTATACCAAACTATGGAGAAGCGCAACAAACACTGGTATTTGTAAATTTTTTATTGGTAAGCTTCCTGGTGATGAGGAACCCCACGTGTCCGTAGCAGTCAGTAGAATGGTTTGGGTGGTACCCTGGCCTACCAGAACTGAGCGACGGTAATAGAGGTGCTAACATGGTGGCACACAATAGTAGATAGCAACCAACAGCAAAAAATAGTAAAGGTTTGGGGTGTAAAACACCATCCATAAGTCTATACTGAGGCTGTTAACTATGAGCCACTCGTGTTTGCCACTCTGGTGACAGACAGTTACAGTTTCAAGTTTCAAGTTTCAAGTTTCTTTAATAGTTGTCATACAGAAGTACAGAATACTTTTATACAAAATGCTTCTTACTGTTGTTCTAACAGCAACTAAATGCCCATGCTTACACAGTGGCATGCAACACAAAGCTCTGCCCAGCGACTGGTATTAAAAGAACACATTAAAATAAATTAGCTTACAGTCTTCTCCAGAGAGAGACAAGAAGATAGATACCAGTTTCCTCTCTGTATGTTCAGTAGAAAGCTATCTGGCTGCACGTTAGCCTAGCTTAGCACAATGAATGGAAGCGGACATTGTTCAACTAACACCTCTCCCGAAGGCTAACCGGCCATGTCCGCTTCCATTCATTGTGCTAAGCTAGTCTAAGCTAATTTCCCAAAATGTTGGTGTGTTCCTATATACGGTACTACTACTATGACCACAGGAGGTGTCCCCACCACCCTAATGGACCAGTATGTGTTGAGCAAGCAGACGGTGTGCAGACAAAGAGAAACACACTAGGAACTTAAATAAAACCTACCTTCCCACAACAGCATTACCCAAGCAAAAAAAACAATTACTGGTCGGGGGGAATATGAAAGGTGAGTGGAGAAAAGGGAAAATCGAATAAGAATAAATGAAAAAAAGGTTATATGCCGCTGCCCTGGGGTAGAAAGCCAAGGCAACTACACCTTTAAGAACTTAACTTGGGCCAAGTTGGGCCTTACCCATCAAATAATGTATAATAGGGTCCCCTCATATCTCTCAAATTATTTTATGTGCTTTAGGGACACCCACTCCTATGCAACGAGGGGCAGTTTAACTGATATCAAACTGTGCATTTTTAGTAGCTCAATGGGAAAAAATACCTTTCGGTACTCTGCAGCCTATGAGTGGAACAAACTGCCAGTGTCCATAAAAATGATTGTCTCAGAAGGCATTTTTTTTAAAGAGATGAAGAAATGGATTAGGATGATGATATATGGGGTGTGCTGTTTGTTTGTGTTATTACATTTATTTTGTATTGTATTTATATGTCTTATTTGTGCATGGTGGATACTAGTCATCTTGTCCATTGTCCATTGTGAGGACCACAATGGAAATAAACCGTAAGGTTTTATTGTGTTTTAATCCTTGACGATTTTGGATTATATGTGATGGCTGTACATGTGTGTACCGGTATTGTATGTAATTTTGATTGTCAAATAAATTCAATTCAATTCAATAACTTAACTTTCAATTGTTCACATCGGCAGAGATTGTAGTGTAATAGTTTCTGAAACATTTTCCCTCCAAAAAATTCTAATATTTTCACTATGTACCCAAATATTATCACTCTAATCTTTCCTATGCTAATGCTACACACACATATCATTAACGTGACACTCTAGTTGTGTACTCATTAACAAGACTGTTATACTGTTTCCTTCCATTGTCGTAGGTACTGGTAGGCTGTGTAGTGTACATAATGCATTGTGTCACATTTGTTGAAAGACACAAGCACCTGTGAAAACGAATCGATACCGGTCATCTTCAATGCCAAGGAGTTTGTTTACAATGTCCCATTGTACAGACATGCAGATACTATAGGAAGACAACTTTCATCCTCTCT
Source organism: Notolepis coatsorum (assembly GCF_963971535.1). Taxonomy (NCBI): domain Eukaryota; kingdom Metazoa; phylum Chordata; class Actinopteri; order Aulopiformes; family Paralepididae; genus Notolepis; species Notolepis coatsorum. Next base: position 154,190 of record NW_028172607.1, read on the forward strand.
AATATCAATCATTTTTGAACTGATGAATTAAATTAGCAAACACATTCTCATGTCTCCCTCAGTGACATTCAACTGGCATGACATTCAACTTAAACACTAGGGAACAGAGTGCCTTCATTGTACATCTTAATAATCCCTTAAAATAACCTTATTAATTAAATTAGATTAGATTAGATTAAACTTTATTGTCATTGCACAGGGTACATGCAACAGAGTACAACGGAATGTAATTAGCATCTAAGCAGAGGGCAAAGGAGCAGTAAAGTGCATTGTAATGTACATATATATATGTATAACATGTATAGAATGTAGATGATATGAAGAACATATACAGTATTAACAGTACTGATGTACAGTATAAACAGAGTAAGTAGCTATAAACACTATAGACATTAGTATAAATATGAATACACTATGGATAATGAAAGACCCCCACCACCCCAACAACAGCCTGTTCAAGCTGCTGCGGTCAGGCAAGCGCCTATGTACACACGCTACGAGAACAGAGAGACTCCGGCTCAGCTTCTTCCCCCAGGCCATCAGAACACTGAACTCTCCACTCACAAGTACACATGGGCACACACACACACACACACACACACACACACACACACACACACACACACACACACACACACTCATGCCGCAACCGCTTTAAACAATTCACTTTAAACAAAATGTCACTTTAAATAATGGAAAAGTCACTTTAAAGGAAAGAACAGATTTCCTCTTGTATAGTATAGTTTAGATACATTAAGTATAATAATGATGGAGTTAAAATTGTATATTGTATAGTAGTGTACATAGGAACCTGTGCCTTCTCAGGAATTTAGCATGTCTATTTTTATCATGCACATCTTATGTCTTACCTGTTTCTATATCTATTTTATTATTGTATTATTGCACAATCGATGCGGGCATGACCACCCGCATTTCACTGTATGCCGTATGTGACAAATAAACCTCTTGATTCATAATATAACCAATGTAGCCAGAGTATATATTAAATATAATAGATATGGAAGATATGAAAATCTGGGGTATAAACGGTATAGACTTAGATGTAGGTCTATACAGTGGTATAAATAGTATGAGCTACTGATTTGCGTTAGAACCGAGCAAGATTGTAAATGAGGACACAAGGGGGATTGAAAAGAAAAAGAAAAGGAAGAAAAATAGATTAAGTGACTCGAGTGATTCTAGTCAGAAAACGAGAAAAGAGGAGCTATAACACAAAGAGATGTGATTCTCAAAGACCCGCGTGTGGCTGGAAAGTGTTGGAGGTGTGTGATCGATCAGGATAACTAGAAGTGGGATAGCTATCATAGATTGTGCCTTAAAGTGCCAGAGAGAAAGAGCCCTTAAGATTTGTGCATTAGAAGGGTATAACAGTGTGGATATATTCCCACTTATCAGATGTGGAGGTAGATGGTGGAGGTAAACGGTACACTACCCCCCCCCCCCCCCCCCTCTCCCAGTGAGCTGTGGTGTTCCGCAAAGGAAGCATACTAGGATCGCTACATGTCATCAGCTTGTGACTGCAATTTGTTCATGTTCGTGGACGACTCAGCCCTGCTGGTCTCTGACAGGGACAAGTTGCAGGTTGAAAAAGCCCTCAGCTCTGAACTCGGCAGAATCTGCACCTGGCTCGCTGATAACAAACTATCATTACACCTGGGTAAAACAGAGTCCATTCTCTTTGGATCAAATAACAAACTCAGCAAGGCCAACGGCTCCTCTGTTACAGTGGGTGACAATATTGTCACAAGGAAAGATGAAATTACATACCTGGGTTCCATCCTAGAGGCAACTCTTTCCTGTGACAAAATGGCAACCAATGTAATCAAGAAAGTCAACCAACGAACAAGATTCTTGTACCGGATCTCCTCTCTGGTAAACAAGAATACCATGAAGACTCTAACAGGAGCACTCATTCAAGGGTAGGCCTACTACGACTATGCTTGCACCTCATGGTACCAAAGCACCTCAAAGACACTGAAAACAAGATTACAAACATCACAAAACAAAGTGGTCAGACTACTGCTTGACCTTACTCCTAAAACACCCTACCCACAGCCGTAAACTAATGTGAATCCCTACCCACCGCTCTCAAAGAGCACCTACGGGAGGCCACAATTGGAAACTGGCCCCGGTAAATGTCCAAACCCCCCCCCCCACCCAACCCGCTCCAATGTACAGTTTCTCCCCCCTCAAATGTATATATTCTCTTTTAGAAACTCCGTCTCTTAAACAGTACTGTATATTTGTATATCTTGTATGTCATAAATGTCTGAATGTAACAGTACTGTATATTTGTATGTCGTGTATGTCATAAATGTTATGATGAATTGAAAATGGGGGACCCTGATGTAAACAAGACAAAAGCCTTTCTCTGGTCTGCAGTCCCTTAACAATTGTGTGTATTTAGCCGTCCTGTATTGTACCTATTCTGCAATCTGTTAATAAAGTTTTCAATCAATCAATCAATCAGATCAGAAGCAAAGGTGAGGGGAAATGGCACGCCGCTGTCAGTAGAGGCTGAGTCGTTTCGTCGTTGAAGGTGTGTGTAAGGCAAGAAGAATGACTAGATTCCCACCAGGGAAGAAGGAGGGCAGTAATTCTGTGTTCTTGAGTTTTGAAGGGGAATTGCGGGAAATAATGTAACTTGATTATGTGTGCTACAGAGTGAGGCCATACTGTACAATTCTGTATATACCAATATATATATTGTG